>NC_051213.1:46899668-46924668 GCF_015220715.1 Pygocentrus nattereri | reverse complement strand
TTAGTAAACTAAAAGGCTTAATAGCTGCAAAGGTACCACTCTCTTTAGTCATCATAGGGGTCTGGCTATTTCCCTTATATATGAAATGCCTGTAGAGCTGCAGCTAACGTTAGTATTATAAACAACCGTTATTTTCTCATCTATTATAATCAACGCCAGTGGTTTTCAAGCTGCGGGTCAGTGTGTGGACAGGTGGGTCGTCTGACTAAGCCCGCTAATGCTTCAACTCCTGTTGACTTATTTAATTGGGTTTATGTGATAATTCCAGCTTGTTGCCATGGTATTGCTATGAGGTTGCTATAATATGCCAGCTTGTTGTTAGGGCGTTGCTTGGTTGTTGTTAAGTGATTGCTAAGGTGTTGGTAGGCCATTGGTATAGTGTCAGAGGTGGCTGCTAATGTGATGCTAGGCTGTTGCTATGGCATCCCAGGTGGCTGTTAATGTTATGCAAGGCGGTTGCAGTGATATTCCAGGTGGTTGCTAAGGTGTTGCTAGGCTATTGCCATAGTATCTCAGGTGGTGGATAAGGTGTTGCCAGGCCATTGCTCTGGTATCCCAGGTGGTTGCTAAATTGATGTTAGGCCACTGCTCTGGTATCTTAGGTGGTTGCTAAGTTGATGCTAGGCCTTTGCTGTGGTGTGGTAGGTGGTTGCTAAAGTGTTGCTAGGCAATTGCTGTGTCATCTCAGGTGGTTGCCAAGGTGTTGCTACGCTATTGCTCTGGTATCTCAGGGGGTTGCTACGTTGATGCTAGGCCGTTGCTATGGTGTCCCAGGTGGCTGTTAATGTAATGCTAGGCTGTTGCAATGATATTCCAGGTGGTTGCTAAGGTGTTGCTACGCTATCGCTCTGGTATCTCAGGGGGTTGCTACGTTGATGCTAGGCCGTTGCTATGGTGTCCCAGGTGGTTCCTAAGGTGTTGCTAGGCCATTGCTATGGTGTCCCAGGTGATTGCTAAGGTGATACTAGGCTGTTGCTATGGTATCCATGTGGGTGCTAAAGTGCTGCTGTAGCATGCGATGATGTCCCAGATGGTTGCAAAGGTGTTGTTAGGGCATTGCTAAGGTATCCCATGTGTTTGCCTGTGTTATCGTGTCTTTTTATGAGTGCAGTGAACAGAAAATGAAGAAAATGTGTAATCTGCTCGAGACGGGTCCGATTTTACACAGCTGCATCAAACGGCCTTTTATCTGCAAGCGAATGAAGTATTTAAACCGTGCACCTTCTTTAGAATCAGGTAAGACACGGAAGCGTTAGCGTCGATGATGATGGTAGCGATCTTATCATCGCGGATCTCCTTGAGCAGGGAGGTGGGGTCGAGGTCGTCGTCCAGCATCCTCACTGACAGCGTCTCCCTGGAGATCAGAAAGCGCCTCACCAGCTCCTCCAATCGCAGCAGACCTGCGGAGACAAGTGGGTGGGATTAAAGATGTGTGTATGTCAGTATGTGTGTGTGCTAAATGTAAATAAGTGGCTGCGTTCTCGTGGGAATGCGTACGGAGAGAGAGAGCTGGTGAACCCAGCGCCAAACTTTAATTAGTTTCAGGGAGAAGAGAAATCAATGCACTCGTTTACGCTCTCCCTCCCTCCCTCTCTCTCTCTCTCTCTCTCTCTCCTTCTCTCTCACACTCATTCCCTCAGAAACACCTCCCCACCCTCCAAACACATCTCCCTGGATTTCACTCCCTCCATCACTCCCTCCATCTCACCCATTAGTACTTTTCATTCCATCTCTCTCTTGCTCTCCCTCATTCTCTCTTTCACTCGCTTTACCTGGAACCTCTGTGATTTCATGCTATTTCCAGTATTAATGCCTCTATCCAAATCTCTCTCTCTCTCTACTGTCTCTCTCTCTCTCTCTCTCTCTATCTGAAACCTTTGTGATTACATGCTACTACTAGTAGGCCTATTAATAATCTCTCTCTCTCTCTCTCTCTCTCTTTCACACTCTCACTCTCTTACTCCACACTGAAAAGAGCACATAATGAACTGCAGATAGAGCTCCCTGCTGCCACAGTAACCACATTCACAGTGTGGAACCAGTGGTACAACCATTCTTAAAGGCCATCTCCACCCATTTTTAAACATTTCTGCTAATTAAATGGTCATTCAGAGTGAAATGCTTCGCTCTAGAGACACCTGAGTCGGAACTGTTCACAGTGGTGGTGATAGGAACCAGACGTCCACCTCTAAAAGCTCCCTCACTGAAAGCTATAGCGTGTCAATGTGAGCCTTCTGGCAAGCGTGTGGTGATTTAATATTAACAGCAGCTTCCAATTCATAAGAGCATCTCTCAAAAATAAATCTGAGTTTCTACAGTAACAACAGCAGGAGCCCGGAAAATAGATACACACTGCGAAAAATGATATCTTAGCAAGCGAACGTATCCTGAATTTAGCCAATTTATCGAATATTTCTGTGTGACTTTTCTAAGAATATTATAATAATGATTGCACTTCTTTCAAGCGTTATTTCCTAATATTCGTAGCACAATTACCTGCATTATTTAACTTTTAGAAGAGGAAACAAGCATAAATGTGTTAAAAATAGGTTGAATAATCTTATAATATTCCTAAAGCAGTCTCATAATGAGATTTATTAAATGTACTGACTATTTTATATGTTTTTGCTAGGGTATCATTTTTCACACACACATCATCTCCCTCTGGGTCGCAGGGGCTGCTGGAGCCTATCCCAGCGGTCATCGGGTGGAAGGCAGGACGCTCTGTGGACAGGTCGCCAGTCCATCGCAGGGCAGACAGACAGACACATTCACTCACACCTAGAGGCTGCGGGAGGAAACCGGAGAACCCGGAGGAAACCCACTCAGACACGGGGAGAACATGCAAACTCCACACAGAGAGGACCCTGATCACCCGGCCGGGGAATCGAACCCAGGCCCTCCCTGCTGTGAGGCGACAGCGATACCCCCCACAATGCATTTAAAATTGAATTCTCCATGCATCTTGGGTTCATGTGTGGCTGTGGATGAGCTGCAATGTGACCTCTAATCGACCCACTCGTTCAAACAAAGCTGGACAAGCTGGACAGAACACTGACAAGAACCCCATTCAACCTGATGTCAAACTGTAGCACACAAGTCATTAGCAAAGTTGTCATTTTCGGGTTGGTAGGGGTGTGAAAGGTCAAGCTGTTAGGATAAACTGCCTTACATCTGCAAAGCACCCTTGATAAAATAATCTAATTTTACAGACTGGCCATGTACAAGTTTTTCATAGAGAAAAAGCTCAAAACATATTAATAACAGCCTCCAAAACTCTTTTTTCCCAGTATTTACTGTGTCCACTCTCGAATTTTATCAAAACCCCCGTTCTTCTCAGGAGACTCACTTTCCGTCACTCAAAGAACCTGCAGACACGCCTCCAAAGTTCAGTCTTAGAAGCTGGTTGATGATTTTCTGAAGTAATCAAACTCATTCAGTGATGTTGAGGTCTGGACTCTGGGGCGGTCAGTCCATCGTTCAGCTTCTTTGTTTGATGTGTCCGTCTCCTTTTCTCAGCGAGGTTCTTCTTGATCAGCTACACGTCCTTTCAGACCCACAGCGCTGAGTGGGCTCCTCACAGTGGAAGGATGGACAGAAACACCTGTGGATGTTTTCAGATCTGGAGCAGCTTGATCTTCTCCTCTCTTTCAGAGATGAAAGCTTTAAGCGCTGTTTATCTGATGGGGCAGTTTTGGGGTCTACCAGGTCTTCCAGGTGGTTGTTAGGAGGCCCCATTTCTCTGTAGCTTTTAATCCTTTTTTGAAACTCATTTCAGAAGCTCCCGTTTTTCCACTTGACTTTGTCATGCTCTCGTATCTAATCTTATGGAAAATGAGTAACTTGTACTTAACAGTCGTTTTGACTGGAAATGAAACAAACGAAGGGTGACTTTTGCGCAGCGGTGTATCTGAGCAGTGGCCATATTCCGCTCGATTAGGTCAGATGTATAATGCTCTCCTGAGCTCATCTGGACTAACAAAGAGCCCAAGCAGAGTGTGCAGAATCAGAAGTGATCGCCAGCGTGTCCAATCAGAGGGCAGATTAATGACGGGCCAGTAATGAGAAATAAATGAACATATTCTCATTAATTACTGACCGTGCCTCAAATGCGTGGGCAGACATGCGACCGATCTAACAAAGCGCATAACACAAAGCGGGCGCGCTGGCCTCTCCCTCTATCTCCTGCCACCATTTTAAATGAGCTTGATGAGTGGCAAGTTGCACCTACTCTGCTGCCATGGCAACCATAGTGCAGCCAACTAGGTCAGAGCCAAGCTGTATGAAGCGATGCCCTCACCCGTGCACAGCCACACAAACGTTTCTATGGCAGTAATGCACCACCACACCCGTGAGCGTGTACACATGCACGGATTCCTGCAGCCGGAACACAGTACAAGCTGGACAGAGCAGTGACTGACCACTAGGATAAGCGCCCAGGCGTCATACGTGATGCACTGCTGTGCAGGGGTGTTCCACTACTGTGGTCTGGCACAACTGATATGTATTTAGAGGTGGAGGGAGGTGGGGCTGATGCACCCTCACAGGACCACCACAGAGCAAGATCGTTCTCTGTAACACTGACGCCGGTGGTGTGTTAGTGTGTGTTGCGCTGGTGCGAGTGGATCAGACCCAGTAGTTGCTGGAGTTTTTAAACACTGCGTCCACTCACTGTCCACTCTATTAGACACTCCTACCTTGTCGGTCCACCTTGTAGATGTAAAGTCAGAGACGACCGCTCATCTGCTGCTCAATTTCTGAGAATAATACTTATTACTTTTAAGTGAAGTTGAACATTTTAGATTTATTTTTAGGTGAAAACTTTACTCAAAAATGCCGTCCCATGTTTTCATGTCACTAACGAAACACTGGGTTTTAGTCTGTGGCGGAGGCTTATTTTAGCCATGCCCCTGTATTTTGGAGGTGGAAGTGAAACTACATCCCTGGCCCTCGTTGCCACATGGTGAGCAGTTAGATCCCATTGTTTTTAAGCAAGTGTGCCCCAATGTCTGCAAACCAGTGTAGAACATTAAAAATGGTCATTTCCAAAATGCAAATTTTTAAATAAATGTTATGATGTAAAACAGTGTTTTCCAGCCATGTACTGTAGTAGTTTCAGTTTACCTGCTTGTGCTAAACATGTTTCTGGCCTTATTGTGAAGTATAAAAATGAAGAGAACTCCACCGTGCAGTCGAACACAGCGGGCAGCCACTCTAAGCGACAGGTGTTCCCCGCGTAATCCAGCTTCACAGTATGGCCACGCGGCACGTTTTTGTTCGTTTTTATAGGTCACGGTAAGACACGCTGTGCCGTAAATCACGCTGACAGGTCTGAATTGCCTTAATGAAGAGCTGGACGTGGTTTGAACGGGCTGATGGAAGCTTTGGGGAAGTATTTAAGGAGATTTGGTTGACTGTTGACTTCTAGCAGAGTGGTCTCCAACCTTGGAGACCTGGAGAGCTAGCCTCCTAGAGACCAGGAGACCACTGCTCCTAGTGCCAGCGATAAAGTAGTGGCATTTGGACACCAAACGTGTCTTAGCTGGTCAGCTAAATCTGAGGATAAGTGGAAAATTGTGTTAACTAGATTTTTTGGCAGACTAAGTGAGCAATTTGTTGGAATTTAAGCTTCCACTAGCTGTTAGCTGTATTAGCCTTGTAGCTTGAGGGCTAAAACTGAAATAGCAAATTTCAGACACTAAACATGTCGTAATTGGTCATGGAAATCTAGGGTAAGTGGAAAACTGTGTAAATTAGATCTTTTGGCCGATAAAGTGAGTAAAAATGAACACATTTGTTTTCCACTTTGCTTCAAAGCTTCCACCAGCGGTTAGCTACATTAGCCTGCATTGCTAAGACTAAAGAAGGAAACTTCAGACACCAGACTTGTCTTGACTGGGGTAAGAAGTAGAGATTGCATGATACAACTTTCTTTTCTAAGACCTTGAGTTCTGTTTGATACCAGCACTGATTTGAAAATTACATTGAAATTTAAAATTAGCCTTTTTTAATTGAAGTTCACTTCAGATGAGCATATAGAGGTAGGCCTTCACGTTCCAACAACCCTAAAACTTTTTGCCCTCTTTTATCCCTGGTGTCAATATGCCATCTCTAGTAGAGCTTGTCAGGGATGGACTGGCCATCAGGAGGACCGGGACCATTTCAATGGGCCGCCAAGAGAGTGAGAAAGGGAGAAATGCACGGCTGTTTCTAATGTAGTCCTTAATAAAATGAATGGAGACCGCCCGGGACATGTGCCGGGTGAATTCTGGGCACATCTAGGCATGTTAGTGGTCCACTGCATTCTCAGAGTGTGGCCATTAGCCAGTCACACAAATGCTGTCAGCCTCAGAGGAAAGCATAATAAGATGCCAGGAAGCCGTGAAGGCTAGCTAGGGAGAAACGGGGAAAACCTCCAAAAGTGTAAAATTCAACCAGACACAATAAAACGAAGACATGAAAGTAAACGGTTTTGGTTTGGAGCTGAGAATGAGAAACCACGGGGCCAAAGGAGCAGAAGAGGTAAGTTAGTTTGTACTGCTTGTACACTAAGGCTACAGCTGGCTAACTTAAAGGGGAATTCCACCAATATTTTTAAAATCTCTGAATAATCCAGTGTTTGAGATGTAAACACAGCCATTCAGAGTGTTTTGGTGTGAACTGGTTGATTGTAGAGACTCAGATGTCTGAGTGGGGGTGATAGGAACCAAGGGTCGCCATGACAACGACACGGACATTTTATTTACCGTCCAAAACCATCAGTGAACCTATAAGAGTTTTTATTTGTAATGTTGATGATGGCGAAACAGTCATAAATCTGAAAAAGCGAACTGTCTGTGGGGACTGTTTTACCTTACAACACCCTGCATGTACTCCTCCGCCATGAATGGATCACAGGAAATGGCTTAAAATACATTTTAAGTACATTTTACTATCACACCTGGGCAATTAACTAGACAGCTGACTAGCAGTTACTGGTTCTCAGCCAAGACTGTGGATTTTACAGAGATAAACTGTGTTGTTGTTGTTTTTGTTCAAAATTACAAGTTCACTGACTGTAAGCAGCCGAGGTGGGTGTGGTGGGGAAGGTTATAGGGTGGGAGAGATTATAGGGTGGGTGATGTGGGCGTCACTGTTGTGTAATGGACTGGTTTAGACAAAAGTCTAGGGCTGAATTTTGTTCCCAGTCCAAGTCTGTGCACTTAATAACTTAATACTGTCTCACTCTCTGTCTCTCTCTCTCTCTCTCTCTCTCTCTCTCTCTCTCTCTCTCTCTCTTTCTCCGTCTCTCTGACTCTCTCTCCGTCTCTCTCTCTGACACTCTCTCTCTCTGACTCTCTCTCTCTCTCTTTCTGACTCTCTCTCTCTCTCTCTCTCTGACTCCCTCTCTCTCTCCCTCTCTCTGACTCTCTCTTTGACTCTCTCTCTCTCTGACTCTCTCTCTCTCTGACTCTCTCTCTCTCTCTCTCTCTCTGACTCTCTCTCTCTCTCTCTCTCTCTGACTCTCTCTCTCATTATTCAGCCGGGACGGTCTCTGACGGTGCTCCTGGGCAGACCAGACTGGCCGATCGAGCGAGCAAAGATCACAGACTTACACTCCGCCTTGGCGCAGACCAGACTAGCCGATGGATAGCTGAAGGAGCGTAGGATGGCTCCCACGGCAAGGCTCAGATCCTCGTTGCTAGGATACAGAGTGACGGATGCGAAGCGCAGGTAAGGTAACCGTGGAGTCTCCTCAGGACCGATCTTTACATGAGGGATCTGGGAGAGAGAAAGAGAGGGAACGTTCAGTTCAGAAAGCGAGCGATAAAAAAAAAAAAAAGACGACAATCAAACATCACATAATGCCCCGGCTCACCTCCTTCTCCCCACAGATGTGACTGACAGTAGACCCTGAGGCAGGGCTGGAGGCGGGGCCAATCACAGAGACCACACCCTTCGGCAGAATCTGGCACACTAAAAGAAAACACAATGCAAATGTCTCTGTTTCCTAAACCCTACTTTCAGTCCCTTAAACATTATATAGTGTATTCCAGTCGTCTGATCTCCCTTCTTTTGATCTGGAGCCTCTTCTGAACACAATTGCAGATAAAAACAAAAAATGTATTCATAAATCTGCTTTGACCTTGGGCAAAAGCAGTACAACGACAATATAAGTAATGCTTTATCTTGTCAACTTCATTGCTTTTAGTAAACATACGCTTATTTTGAAACTGATGCCTGCAGCACATTTAAAAAAAAAATTGGGACAGAGGCAATTTAAGACTAGGAGCACTGTGAAATATTCAAAAAACATCAGAAACAGGTGATGCAATCAGCTCGGATATAAAAGCAGCATCTAGGAAAGGCTGAGTCCTTTGAAAGCAAGGATGGGTCAAGGCTCAGCAAAAATGCCTCAGTAAAAAACCCAACAGTTTAAAAACAACACTTCCGAGAGCGACTTTAAGGATTTTAGGTATTTTAGGTATTTTAGGTATTTCACCCTCTACAATGCATAATATCATTTAAAGACTCTGTGAATCTGGCAACATCTCTGTATGATGACTCAACCTTACAGATTGTTTTCAGACTGCCATTTCAACAGATCTGTTGCATAGCCCAGGGGTCGCAACCCAAATGTTAAGAAGAGCCTTTCAACAAGAACTCAAACCACCCTGGGAGCCACACCACTTAATGTAAATGTTACCATTTTGGCTGTAAATATGTCTCAGTATGTGCTGATGTGCTAGTATAGGCTAAAAAATATAACATAAACGTAAACTCAGATTTACTTTGCTCTGCTTAAAGCTTTAGCTCAGCTATAGGCGCTTTTCTCACATCTCCAGCAGGAAACAAAAGTGGAATAGTTTCTTGTAAAACGTCTCTCAACGTTAGATATTTTACAAGGCTGTAGTCAGTTTCTCATTTGCCAGCTTCTTGCTCGAATTTTTCCCCTCCACCAAATGGTGCCAGAATGTAACTGCTGCACTACTTAAGGTGGAATGGGACAATTCAAACAAGAAGCTGGCGAACGTTAGTTGCAGACCAAACGTATCAGGAAACCAGCTGGAGTGATTATAAACACAAATCAAATCCATTTGGTTCCAAAATATCAATGTTCATCTTAAATCTCGCTCTTTGCCTTATCGTTAGCTACCAGCTAGGTGAGACTGCTTTCTGCATTTCAGAGTTAAAGGTTGGTGCACAAGGGAACAGGGAGAGTTTAAGGGCTTAAGAGGAGAAGATCTGAAGAAGAGGCCTAGACCTATGAGAGAAGATGAGCCAGCTTCTTGTTAAAATTTTCCAGTTCCACCTTAAATAGTAAGGCACCAGAATGTAAATGCTGCACCATTTAAAGTAGAACGGGAAAATTCGAAGAGGAAGACGTTGATTTCAGCTTCCTCGAGAGGTTGAAAAGAGAGGTTTAAACCTCCTGAAGAAACAATTTAATGACCATTTTGACTAGAAATTATATAAACGAAAAGGTGGTCTCTGACTTCTGTACAGCACTGTATATTTAAACCCATGTTGTAAAGGTCCCTATATATATATAATAAAATATTAATATCAAGCGATTCCAAACTGTGACTCACTGGTGTCTGTGGTCTCGTACTGAGAGTCTTTCTGCAGCTCGAACACGTCCACGTCCACTCGCGCACGAGCTGGTCCCTCCATTACGCTGTTGATGTTCTCACGTGCCAACGCTAGAGCTAACCGCTCTCCACGGCCACACGCGGAGCGGTCATCCAGAATCGCCGCTGAAGAGTGAGAGGGGGCAAGGGACAGAGACAGAGAACAGATGCCACTTACTCCACAGCAGTGTCAATGACTCTTGAATGCCAACCCAGAAGGGGTCGTGACACGAACTCTCGTGCTTAATGTGGTGGCAGAAAAAGCCTCCCAGCAAAGGCCGAAGGCAATGAATGGAGATTCAGGTCATGGAGTCTGATGCTGGGGTCTGGTTCAACACCTGCTTCCACATCGGGCCCAAATGACAGCTCCGTCTTTTGCATGAGACAGAACTGGCACTGCCTCCTCCCTCTTTACGGCGCAGTCTGGCAGCTGTCTATCTGGCTTACATGAGAAGCGCAATTTATTGTCAAATGTCAAACCGAAACCAGTTGTTTAGCAAAGTAATAGCTGGAGGCTACTCTGCCTGCTTGTTCTCATGTTGGATTTGTTTGGCATGAAACTGTTTTTTCCTGCTGCAGTGGTTTTAGACTGCTGCTGTTCTTGAATCTAAACCGATCAGCCACATTTATCAGCTCCACTGACCATATAGGTGTAGTTCTACAGTTACAGACTGTAGTCCATCTCTTTCTCTGATACTCTGTTCTTCAGTGGTCAGGACCCTCACAGAGCAGGTATGAGTTGGGCTGTGGGTCATTCTCAGCAGTGACACTGACATTAATTAATTAAGATTAAGTGAACCTTATTAGTCCCACAACGGGGAAATTTCACCTCCGCATTTAACCCATCCGTGAAGTGAAACACCACATACACACTAGTGAGCACACACACACTAGGGGGCAGTGAGCACACTTGCCCGGAACGGTGGGCAGCCCAATCCGCAGCGCCCGGGGAGCAGTTGGGGGTTAGGTGTCTTGCTCAAAGACACCTCAGTCATGTGCTGTCGGCTCTGGGGATCAAACCGGCAACCTTCCGGGCACGAGGCTGGTTCCCTAACCTCCAGCCCACGACTGCAGCACGATGATAGCGGTGGTGTTAGTGTTTGTTGCGCAGGTGCGAGTGGATCAGACACAGCAGTGCTGCTGGAATTTTAAACACCTCAGTGTCACTGCTGGCCTAAAGGATGACGAACACAAACTGTTGAGCTATCATCTCGACCAAGGAGGTAGGACTGTGTAATAGAGTGGACAACAAGTGAACACAGTGTTTAAAAACTCCAGGAACACTGCTGTGTCTGGTCCACTTGTACCAGCGCAACACACCCTAACACACCACCACCACGTCAGTGTTACTGCAGTGCTGAGAGTGACCCACCACCCACATAATGCCTGCTCTGTGGGGGTCCATAGGGGTCCTGACCACTGAAGAACAGGGTAACAGAGTATCAGAGAAACAGATGGACTACAGTCTGTAACTGTAGAACTACAAAGTGCAGCTATACGGTAAGTGGAGCTGATAAAGTGGACAGTGAGCGTAGAAATGAGGAGGTGGTCAGAATGTTAAACAACTGTTTACATTTCAATACAGGTCATTAGATCATGAAGTGTCCAGTGAGACTATATGCTGGCTGGACAAAAGCTTTAATGATTGAAACAATCAGGTCAACATGGACTCACCCATCCGTACGGACGACAGGACAGAGGGCTGGCTGAGGGCAGAGGGCGGCATGGTAACCACGGTAACTAGCAGGATGTGGAAGTGAATCGACAGCAGCAGCAGCGCTGGCAGTTCCGGCATCTTCTACTGCTCCTCATGGAGATGCCGTCTGCTGCCTATAGCACCCCCTGTAGGACAGATTAATGTTAACGTTACCTGTACTGTTCCTCATGTTCCTTCACACTGTCCTCAACATAACAAGCTAAAAAATAAACGCACACACACACACACACACACACACACACACACACACACACACACACACACACACTTTAAAATATATATATATATATATTTCTCCTCTGCAATTTAACAAAGCTAGGTTTCCTAGCACTCGCTTTCTCCAGGACACATTAAGCTCCACCACATCTTTCCAAACTGCTGCTAATGCAAACCAGCAGGACAGCTCAACAGGCTTGGAGGAGAACACTAAACGGCACAATAGGGCCTCTCCACAATAAAGTCACGTTCTCATACTGTTCCTCATGTAGTTTGCTGCCTATAGCACTGAATATTCATGTATATGCTCAAAAGCCTTAATCCCCCAATAAGAGGTTACAGTGCATGTGCATTAAGATTCATTTACATTAGCTTTGCTGGTGAAAATAATTTAAAGAGCTGCAGATTAACCTTCTTGCTTTGCCTGCCAGAGGTCAGATACAGTCGGAGAATGGATTTGGGAAAAAGCCCCGTCACAAGCTGATATGGATGTGAGAGGATTCTGTATTCTGACTAAGTGGAATGAATGTATAGGCCTCGTCAGGGAGTAGCCCTCGGGTGCTTCAGCGCCAGCCCCAAACGCTTTTTTTCCATTTCAGGTTTATTAAAAGAGTGAGTATGTTTACATGCACTCAATAAGCGGTGCCATGTAAACAGCACACTCCAGTCTAGAAATTTAAGGTTAAGAAATCTGATAAAGAGGCTGGATTTTAGCTATTTAAAGATTTAAGATATTTGATTTGAATATTCTGCTTTTTCTGGATGACATACGTTTTCAGCTGAAGTGGTGCGACGTTTTTTTAAAAAGCCACTCATGAAGTTTAACGTTATGTTTACGTCGTGTCTTCCTCTGTGAGTTTATTGGCTGGTTTTAAAGCAGAAATCCCACTACTGACTACTAACGTAGACCCAGAGTTTCCCCAGTATCTGATAACTCAAGTGCATGTAAAGTGTTGATCAGATCACTGGCAACATCTGACTTTCTGCAGTTGGATTATTACGTGCATGTAAACTCACTCAATGCACATTCCTTTACTACTACTGTAAGCTTCCGCAGTATCTGTCAGACCCCCCGAGACCCCTACACACTAACCATGAAGGCAGTGAAGAGATGTCACGTTAGCCATGTTCCTTGTTTCCTAACTAAGGCTGAGGTTTTTGAAAAACGGCCTCCGATTTGATATG
Organism: Pygocentrus nattereri; assembly: GCF_015220715.1. Classification (NCBI taxonomy): domain Eukaryota; kingdom Metazoa; phylum Chordata; class Actinopteri; order Characiformes; family Serrasalmidae; genus Pygocentrus; species Pygocentrus nattereri. Next base: position 46,911,939 of record NC_051213.1, on the reverse strand, counting down.
AGGGTGAACGGCAATAAAGGACTAGTGGGAGAAATTGGGTTTATAAATTCTCCAGCTAAAATAACAATATTTCAATATTAAGTATACCCAATGTTGGTTTAAGGAAGCCGGGCTACTTCCTATTTCTCCTATTATATCCAAAACATCATTGTAGAGGCCGACCTCAAGCGAGTCAACAATGAATGGGCGTAAATGGAGCTAAACAGCTAAAAACAAAGAATTAAGCTAGTTTCTAATCATTTGTGCTGGACCTTCCTTTAATTTCAGAAGGTAGAAGGATGCATTTCACAAGAAAACCTTCCATTACGTTTTACGTTTTCTACCGAAAACTTGGTTTGGGGAAGCAGGACGTTAGCATTAGCGCTGCTGAGTGCTGATTGGACAGCATTACTGACCGTGTGAAGTGAGTGTACATTGATCTGTGCTGTTTAAACATATGGATAGACTAGTGGGGCAGTGTGTGCATGTGTGAGAGCGTCTGCTTTTTTGCTGACAGTGAACGGAATAAATCATTCAGCAGTTTCCTAAAACGAGGCCTAAAGGCCTTTCACAGGCTTCAGACGGTCCAGAGCTCTGTTGCTCGACTTCTCACTCGTACTCGCTGTCATAACCCCTTCACACCTGTCCTCCATGATCTCCACTGACTTCCTTTACAATGATTTTTTTCACTTTTAAAGCTCTTAGCAACCTCGTTCCCCACACCTGTCCAATCTTCACCCTACAACTTCACCCTGTCTTCTTCTCTGCTGTCTGCTTCTGTTCTCCTGTTTGTCTTCTGGCGTTCTGTGTTTTATTACAATAATAAATAAATAAATACATTCATAAATAAATAAAACCTCCTCCACAAAAAATGATCCCCCAGGACCCCCACAGAAGTGGTCTGGGTTAAACCCACAGTGTCTTTAGATCCTAGCATCGCCCCGAGTGAAGGTGTCAGTGTAGACCCATCAGCAGCACACCAATAAAGCATAGTCTGCATTTTCTCTGAGTCGTTTCTGCGGAAATCTGGAGAGGCTAGATAGGACAGATTGTTACCTTGAGATCACAAGTTAATTATCTCATGCTATCTATTCACAGGACAATTAATTCATTATCTCAGGATAAACAACTTTGTTTTCTTGAGATCACAAGACAACTCGTTGTCTCAAGGTAACGACTTTGTTATCTTGAGATCACAAGACAACTCATTATCTCAACTTTGTTTTCTTGAGTTTACAAGACAATTAACTCACTATGTCAAGGTAGCAACTTTGTTTTCTTGAGATCACAAGACAACATGCTATCTCAAGATAACAACTTTGTTTTCTTGAGATCACTAGACAACTCGTTATCTCAGGATAACAAGACAACTTATCTCAAGGTAACAACTTTGTTATCTTGAGTTCACAAGATAATTAACTTATTCTCATATATAATAACAATTCTCATAATATATCTTATCTTAAGATAGCTTTGTTATGCTGAGCTCATAAGATAATTAACTCATGATCTCAAGATAACTTCTTGTCCTGAGATCACAAGATAATTACCTCGTGATCTCAAGACAACAAGCCAGAAAATTCTAACTACCTCATGGCCTCTCAGGACTTCCATACATTTCAGAACACCACTGGTTATCACCAGGCCTGGATCATCCAGTGGGTTTTAGTTGGGGTGCACTCAGTGGCCTGAGCCACTAGGGGGCCCCTGCAAGCAATTATGGGAAAATCTAAACTGCTATTTTGACTTACGGAGGGGTTTTACTAGCAGCAAGACATGAGCCATAACAAAACCAATGAGGATGTCTAAACCAGCTGCGGATGGCAGAGCGCGATGCAACATGCTGCATCTTTTTTGACACGTCGGTTCTGTTTTTGACACTCTGCAAGTCCACCTTACTAAGGACGAGAAGAACTTCCATTAAGTGGAGCAGAGACGGATCTTTTACAACCCCCAAAGTCAACAATTTGGAGAGCAGCAGCCAGAGTGCTGGAAGTTAGCGGTGAAAATCGCTTGTTTTGCGTTAGATGACTAGGTAAGCTAAGTAGAGATACAAGTTAGAATAACTGAGCACCCAAAAAAGGTAGCCAAACAACTTGATCTGGGTGGTCATGACCGAGCAAAAACCGAATGAAAGGAACACTGCAACCTGTGGTTAGTGTACTTGGAAGGCCTTATCCATACGAATTACATCAACCAAAAAAAAAAAAAAACAAAACAAAAACAAGCTGACCGCTTTGAAACTGACAAACTTGACCCGTCAGTTTGCCGAGGCTGCTGAAGCCAGGTGGTTTTCCTGCATGGCTGCCAGGCGCTCTCTGTTGTCATATGGCAGACTATTCCATAAAGCCTCCACTCCAAATCTTGTCTCCTCAAGTACACAACAAAGGTCAACACAGATGTCTGCTGACATCTGTCACAACAACACATCGCGCACATACGTGATGCAAACAGCAGTGAAAGCTTTAGCGGAAAAACACTATTCAAACAAGGACCGGAAAGCCTGGAGAGTCTGGTTTTCCTCCCTTTGCTAACTGGGGGAAAAAACGCACTGAAATTCTGAGGATGTGCACTCATTAGCGCAGGTTTATGCATTTGAATGGGATGGGTCTGTCTACACATGACAACTAGCGTAGTGCATAGAGAACAGAGAATGCATGTAGATGAAAAACAGTGTCACCCAGTCAGCACAGAGTACAGCTATTCCACAAGGTCGTGATGTTTGGTAAAGTAACTCAGCAGCTCGTTAGCTGGGCTAATGGGCTCTGGACATTGACCTGCCTATGTTCTCAGAGCACTTCTGTGTGAAATGCAGTGTTGTAGCTTTGCAGTCATGCACCACATCTGTGCATCTGATAGCACAGCTCCATTAACTGGAGGACACAGTTTGCATACCTGCTAGAATTATACAAGCATTTTCCTACCTATTCTGTCTTTTGCATCTGTGGCATATGATCAGTTATCCCAGACCAGGGGTCAGCAGCATGTTCTGAAAAGCATATTGTATTGTACTGTGATAGAATTTACCACAATATTAATACATATTGCCACATTTCCCAGCCCTATTCCTAACATGATAACGCATCGCCACGTCAGTGTTACTGCAGTGCTGAGAATGATCCACCACCCACTGCTCTGTGGGGGTCCTGACCATTGGAGAACAGGGTACCAAAGTATCCAGAGAAACAGATGGACTACAGTCTGTAACTGCAGAACTACAAAGTGCACCTGGACAAAGCAGGTTTTAAACACCTCAGTGTCCAAAAATATCGGTCCCGTGACCACCGCTGAAGGTCTAGAGGATGATGAACACAACCGGTTGAGCTATCATCTCTGATGTTCATCTACTAGCTGGACCACCAAGGCAGGAGTGTCTAATAAAGTGGACAGCGATTGTTCACAGTGTTTTAAGACTCCAGCAGCAGTGCCGTGTCTGATAGACTCAGCACACACTGACACACCACCACTACGTCACTGTCACGGCGGTGCTGAGAATGATCCACCACACGCTGACCTGCTCTGTGGGGCCCTGACCATCGAAGAACAGTACCCAGTAAAAACAGGGACTACAGTCTGTAATTGTAGAACTACAAAGTGCACCTGGACAACGCTTCATGAAGTGGCTGGTCGGTAGAGATTAAGTGATGTGAGCAGTGTTAGAGATCCGATGACAGTCAACTGTCCGGGGTCACACCTTGATAGTGACCTCTGATCTCGAACAGCAGCGTGGGGAAATCATGGCAACACGTATTTACCCCCGAAGCCTGTTATTATGCGTAAAGACTCCACACAGCGACCTTCAGAGCGCATCCGAGATTTATTTCTCCCCTGGGATCAAAATCGGCCCTGATTTCCGATGCGTCAGCTGTGTGCGTTTGTGAATAAATGTGTGCCGTAGCGCCATCCTGACCAGATACACCTCCTTTGCTCCCGTCTTTTTTCTCCATTACGTGTACGCGAGTGGGAGGGAGAAACAGAGAGAGCAAGAGAGAGAATATCTGCTGCACACTTGGCAGCCTGCAGATCCTTTTTATGAGAGCAAGAAAACCGGAAAATCGGCCACCGTAATTATCAAGAGAGCGAGGGAGAGAGGGGGAGAAGGAGGCAGCCTCAGGGGAAGCGAGGAGTAGATAGCTGGCAATTCATTTGTTTCTTCGTCTTTGTGAGGAAGAAGTGAATCTGACAGTTACAATAATAGCAATGTGAATCATTCCAACTTAATTGTTTCGGATTTTGGTTGCACGTATGTTGAATTTAAGCCCTTATACAAAAGAAACCCCTCTCTGCCACACTGCGCCATCCAGCCTTGGCAGGTTCAGACACATTTCTTTGACGTCAAGCTCGCCTGAAAGCGAGAGAAACAAAAAGAGCACTTCTTTTCTTCCCTTTTTTCACGCCTGCGCCACTTCCAGAGGGGGAAAAAAGAAGTCACCTGCACTAAAGTCTCACAAGCCTGGCAAACGATAGGTCTGGCTGCCGCTATCAGCAGGTTTTGGCGCTCAACGTGGCCAACACACGCCTACGCTGGCTGGAAGGGACCTGTGGAAGCAGGGCCTTCCCCTCCACGGGGGGGGTATGGAGTAAGGTTTGGTGGTGTGACACTAAAAATGATGACATTTAAAAATGATTTATTCAAAATTATACCATGTCAAATAGCTCCATTCCAGCCATTTATATTTCAGACAGTGTCTGATTGGTGTTGCCAACAGAAAAAGGGGGAAAATCAGACCCAAAAAAAAAAAATCAGAAGAACTAAGCATGATGGCAGCTTAGCCACGGCAAAGAGCTACACACATACGAACCGCACACTCCACTGAGCACATTCGATTTCAGCTTTCACCCCAACACCAGTCATTCCACTTTGTGCTTTCTTCTAAACAGGTGTTCTTTTAGCATCGGTTAGCTACAGCCGAGGCTGTGCTGTGGTGTGATGTGGCACGTTTGGCCTGCTAACCTAGCTCGCGCCCCAACACCACAAAACAGGTTTGATTTCGGCTAATTATCACTATTGTTGCCCTCTCAAACACCTTTATCAGCTATGTTTGTGTCAACGGAGTCCATGTCAAGCCTGTACTGTGGTAGGTGGGACTGTTTGGGTCTGTAGCTGCTCGCTAAGCTAGCGCTAAGGCAGCCTATCAGGCTACAGATCCAAATCTCACATTTCTGCCCCCTCGACTTCACTCTTTCAGATTTCAATCATTATTTTTCATCAGCTAAACTTTAATTCTGCAGAATCGAACACGTTCTGTGGTGGGCAGAGCTGTTAGCATGCTAGCAAAGCCAAAACTAACCAGCTCCTCTCTCTCAGTTCACAGCACGGTTTGATGTTTATCAGTTGTTCAATAGATCAATTGAAACTCGTGTTCACTTATCTCCTAGCAGAAAAAAAAGCACAGAAACCATTAAAAGTTTCTTTTGGTTCCTGGTGGCGTCCAATTATCAGTGATAATGGGACTGATCCAGATGCATTTGATGGTTTCCTAATGGGACCTAAAGGTGTCCTACAGGAAATTAGTGGTCTCAAATGGTAACCACTGAAAAGCAAAATCATCAGATTTTAAATCATAACGGTTCTAATGTTGGCAACAATGTGAGGTGAACTATCCATCCATCCATCCATCCATTATCTTCCGCTTTTCCGGGGATCAGGTTGCGGGGGCAGCATCCTAAGCAATGAGGCCCAGACCTCCCTTTCCCCAGCCACTTCCACTAGGTCCCTGGGGGTGGTTCCGAGGCGCTCCCAGGCCGGCTGGGCAATATAGTCATGCCAGCGTGTCCTGGGTCTGTCTAGTCCACTTTTCGAGCACTGCTGTGTCTGATCCACTCGTACCAACGCAGCACACACTAACACACCACCACCATGTCAGTGTCGCTGCAGTGCTGAGAAAGACCCACCACCCAAATAATACTTGCACTACGGTGGTCCTGTGGGGGTCCTGACCACTGAAGAACAGGCTAACAAAGTATCAGAGAAACAGATGGACTATAGTCTGTAACTGTAGGACTACAAAGTGCTCCTACATGGTCAGTGGAGCTGATAAAATGGACAGGGAGTGTACAAACAAGTTTATTGTGCTATGGCTGATCGGTGTACATCAGACAGTCTCTGTGGGCGGAGCATCTGAGGCTCAGGCTGGCTGCACTGTGACCCTTTCCGTCTTTCCGTAGGCAGATGCTGTGAAAGCTCAATAAAAACTTCAAACACGTCAAAGAAAGTCTGGAGTCAGCAGACACACACACACACACACACACACACACAGTCACAACGCCGGATCTACAACACACAAATACACACAATCTCTCAGTCTGAAGTGCCACGGTTCGCTCAAGTCTCTCCCTCTCTTCTCCATCTCTTGTCTTCCTGTCAGTCCGTTCACTCTTCCTCCATCCCCCTCTGACAGCCCGTCAGCACTCCTGTCCTTACTCAGGCTTTTTCACCTGGAGTCCTCATTCTACCTTTCCCTTCTCTTTCTCTTTCCTTCTGTCTAATCGACCCATCCATACTCCTCTCTCGGGTTTATACGTCTCCTTCCTTAATACGTTTTCCCCTCTGCCTTACAGCTAAACCTCAGGCCTCTCTCGAACACCAGCGCTCCGTCATTCGCAGACACGTTCTCCGTCTTAAGACTTTCCAACACTCTTCATCTACTCCAACAGCTGGGCTGCTCGCTTTTGATGTATCCGTGTTACACCCGCAAATGTGTTCTTTCACAGCTCTACACAAGGTTGAACAAGGTAATAGAATACAAGTATTCAGAATACAGAGATGAAGAAACCAAAAGTAACAGCTCAAAATTGTTTGGATAAAAAGTCTGGTTGTTTTATCCTTCTTGCAAACTTACCATTTTGGAGATATGAGGTGTTGTTCCGACTTGTTCTACATACATCCCTTATCCAAATGAATAAATAGCCTAATCGGTTCATTTACTTTGCTTAATCAAAAGAGTTATAAATCATAAGAATTGAGTATTTGTACGGTTAGAATTCTGACACCAGGTACGCATGATAGCTTTCTAATGGTAAACACTATCACTATCACTCTAAGTATAGTTATTAGCTCTAGGTATAGTTATTCACTCTAGAGTTCATAACTATAAATCACACTGCCTGTAGTCTATCATTTTGTAGACTTCCACTGCAGAGTCAAATTAAGGGCTTCCCTCACCCCTTTTGAGAATTTGAATGCTTTTAAAAGATAGCAGCAGTGTGGAGGGGAAGGCTGTGAACACCTTTCTTTTCAGGAAGCTGATTGGTTGAGAGGCGTTCTAACGGTGCTGTTATTTCACCTTAGCCTTACAGGTTTTTCACAAACACTGTATCACTCCACTTAGACGCCGTTGCTAAGCAACGACTTTGACAGCTGTAGGAGACGCTCAAGCCATTTGAACGTTTTTACTTCTTACTTTGCCACAAACAGAAAACGGACACTGTTAAGACCACATTTGACCGACAGCCGTTTTGCTCAGACTCTGAAGACGAGGCGACACTAAATTCCCAAACTGTCGTCACCACTGAGCGGCTTTTCAGTCGGCAGCTGTGACAGAAGAACAGCTGAACAACCTGGAATCAGCCGGAAATGAACCCAACACCATTCGCCAAACTAAACGGGCTGTAAGAAGCTTTACAGACCGGCTGGAACAAAACAACATTAATACTGATCTGGAGAAACTGACCAAACTGAGCTGAACCTGATATTGTGTCAGCTTTATGGCTCAGTCTCTACTTTAAAAGGCGAGGCTTACAGCAGACTGAGCAGCGAGTCGTTGGAGCTCGCTACTCTGACGTGGCAACAAGCTGGTGGTTAACGAACTATAATTTGGAGGAAGGAACTGAACATTAAAACATATTAAACGCCGCGTTCACGGCCCAGATTATTAATTTATTGCTTTATTTATTTAACTGTTGTATAAAAGACATACTTAGTAATCTCTGATATATCTCCACCTACTTTACCGCACAGTCCTTTCAGGTTTGGCACAGCCGTCCTGCAGCACTTGAACTGGCCTTTTAGGCCTTTTTTCCTGGGAGTGTAGTCTGAATGAGACGTTGCTAATGTTCTGTAAAGCTCGTCCAACCTAACAAAGAGCACATCCTCTGAAAGAACGCGTCTGTGGGCGGAGCATGGTCAGTTCAGCTGACGTACAGCACAATGCCCACATACATTCATCTCAGTCCTTGCGAGTTTTGACAGCGAGGCCAGCAAGGACACTGGCTGTGTATGTCCTGGGATGCACCGCAGCCATGTGACTCTCTCTCTATCTGTCTTACACACATACAGTGGACTCTCCTACAGCTTCTTACATGTGCTGAGCACTCTGCGGCGGATGGGTGACTCGCAGTGCACTGCTGTCCCCGGGACGTTTTCATATGATCTCGTGTTTGCTGCATAAGATACGTTTCAGCTCTTTGGACACGAGCATGATGTAATTAATGCTGCCTTCACGTGACACTGCGACGAACATATATAGACATTCCCTGAATGAGGACATAAAAGAAGCAGTGCTTGCAATTTAGTGCAATTTAGCAGTGATTCTTTAGTAAAGGCAGTGACTCTATAGAACTATAAACACTCAAAGAACCATTTGCATGCTGAAACTGTTCTTCAGATTGATGGAAAATGTGATGTACATGGTTCTATACAGCACCAAAAAGGGTTATTATTGCTGCAAGCTTGACGTTGTAACAGCAGAACCCTTTCTGGTGCTGTATAGAACTACATGTCATTGCTGTTGGAAGAAAACCTTTGCATTTTTCCATTTTTCAATTTTTGACATAATTTGAAAATGCCTGTTACCCTTTACATTGTATGTAAATTTCATGACAAATGGACCAAAAGAAACAGCCCAAAATTACTTGGAAAAAACTCTGGTTCCACTGACTTGCATTAGAAGTACAGTTGGTTTTTTCCTTCTCCTGTAAAGTTACCATTTTGGAGATATGAGGTTTTGTTCCGACAACAGTGATATACAACACATTCTCCATCAATCTGAACCATGTAAAGAGCCATTTAAGCATGCAAATTGTTTGTTGAGTGTTCATGGTTCTAGATAGATAGATAGCTAGATAGATAGATAGATAGATAGATAGATACTTTATTGATCCCGAAGGAAATTTAGGCATATTCTATATATATTCTATACCATTGTTTTTGTGAAAGAACCCCTGTGAAAGAACCAGTGGTGGACAGTAACTGAGTAACTGAGTAAATGTAATTAGTTTCTGTACTTTAGTATTTTTGGTGTATCTGTACTGAAGTTTCTCCGTTCTGGGCGTCTTTTTCCTTTCACTCCACTACATTTCAGAGTCTAATATCCGACTTTTTCCTCCTACATTTTGAGAAATCTGTCGTTCCTTTTGGTTTCTGTGTGTATAAACACGTAACATGTCAAAACGAAAGAAGCGCAAAGCCAGAGCACCAATCAGGGCCCAGCGGTCACTTTGTTTAGAGCTGGTTTTGACCTGTTGGTCATACCGACCCAGTGCAGCACGCGGTTCAACGTCAGCGCAGCAGCGTAAAACTTTGGGAGAGTCTGTTCAACATAAATGATGAACTAACCTAACTTTGTGTAAATAGAGCTCAATATAGAAATATGTCCACATATGCAGTCGAGACTGACGCGGCTTTTTTCTGAATTTCTACAAACACCATTTCATTTTATAGTAAATGAGTTTGGGCTGGTTTATGTTTATGAACAGACGCCTACAGATCAACATAGTAAAGGAGCTCATCTGTGATCCTGAGTTTAAAGCCAGTTTTTATTCAACTTAAACTTGGAACTAAGTTGTAAATAAATCTGAAACTGAAACTTTGCTTGTGTGTAAAAAGTGATTTGAGAGCCACTCGGTTCTCCCTGATGGAAACTGTTTACCTTCAGTGTTTTGTGCTTCTGATCATTTTAATAGACGTCAGCGTCACTAATTAATGACGTTCTATTAAAAGACTGGTTTACCAAGAGAGACGCTGGAGGACTTTCACCTGAAATGAGTTCATGAAGCCAGTCTGGTTATAAAAATGATAACAGGACATCAGAGCCAGAATTACTCTTTTAGTACTTTTACTTTATACTTAAGTACATTTGAAGGGAAATACTTTAGTACTTTTACTCAAGTGGAGGTCTAAAGGGAGGAACTTCTACTTTTACTGGAGGAATATTTACCCTGGGTGTCTCGACTTTAACTCAAGTACATGGTGTCGTGCGATGCCGTGACTGGATTGGCTGCGGTCCGGGTTGATCTAGAAGTGCCATGTGATTAACTAGAGCCAAGCATCCTTTTGGGTGCTGTCTGTTGTGTAGCATCAATCTGCCCAGCTTTCTCCCACCCATGCTCATTCAGCGTTTTTAGAGAAGAGCCAGTCGTCACTACAACAATCGACCTATCATTAGCCACCGTTTATATTTTTTCCATGTTCTTGGTTTTGGTTCAGCTAGGACAGGGGGGTCCAAACAGAAGGGCCATGTTTATAACATCCTGTGTTATGAACTGAAAGACCAGAAAAAGAAAACGGGATAAAATATCCAAAGCCAAACTCTCATTCCTCAGTTCTGAATAAACAGCTCGCAATATTAGCAATCTGCCCGTTTTGCAGGTGGGCAGATGCAAGTGACCAAGATTAGAAGTCTTCAGAGGATTAGGAAGCCGGGTTCTTGATAGCTGGGTTACAAATGAGGCTAATGCTAGTTAAATATTTCATTTTGTTCCGCGCAGGTGCACGGTGGGAGAGATGCAAGGTGTCACGAAGGTGATGAATGCAGATTATAGTTGTGCTGATGGCCCCATTTAACACACCCCAGCATTAAAATGATCCCTGATCTGGATCTGATGCGACTGCCAGTGAGCTCGCGATGAAGCCGTGGATAAGACAGTGAATTAAAACCTGACACTGAAGCAAAAGGAAAAATCAGACACACACAATTTCCCCCCTAATTCCAAATGTAGTCAGCCGGCCAGGATGTTTGCTTCTTTAGTTTGGTGCTAGCTCATGTTATCTCTGTGGGCAAGCTTATGTGGTAATACTTTAAAAAGTCATATTGAGGTGTGAATTTTGTCTGTAATTTCATCCACTAGCAACCACCTAGAAGCACATGAGCAACCACTTGGGACACCATAGCAATCACCTAGCAACACCCAAGCAACCACGTTACAATAGCCTAGAAACCACCTGGGACACCATAGCAATCACCTTCCAATTCCCTAGCAACCGCCTGGGACACTATTGCAACCACGTAGTAACACCCTAGCACCTGCATGGGACTCCATAACAACTAATTAGCAAAACTAAAGTAACCACCTGGGACACCATAGCAACCACCATGCAATACCCTTGGAACCACCTGAGACACCATAGCAATTACCTAGCAACACCCTAGCAACCACCTGGGACACCATGGCAATCACCTTGCACTATCCTAGAAACCACTTGGGACACCACAGCAACCACCAGAAACAATGTAGCAATCACCCAGGACACCATATCAACTTCCTAGCAATACCCTAGCAACCACCTGAGACACCATAGCAATCACCTTGCCATGCCCTAGCAAACACCTGGGACACCCTAGCAACCGCCTTTCAAATACCCTAAAAGGCACATGGGGCCATGCACTGTTGGGACGGCCAGGGGTCGGAACACAGGCAGGCTTATCTAGGACATCATAAAAGTACTTCCAAAAACAGGAACAAACAAGACGGCAAAAACAAGAACAACAACGTGGAATTACATAAACAAAACAATAGAATAGCCCATTACAGTATTGTAAGGCAGTACACACACACACACACACACACACACACGCACAAACACGTATACACAGACACACATACACACACGCACAAACACATATACACAGACACACATACACACACACGTATACAAAGACACATATACACACACACATACACAATCACACACAAACACACGCATGCACAAATACATATACACAGACACACAGACACACAGACACAGACACACACGTATACACAGACACACAGACACAGACACACACGTATACACAGACACATATACATATACACTGTGTGCACAATTATTAGGCAAGTGAGATTTTGACCATATTATCATTTTAGGCATATTTTCTAACTCCAAGCTGGATAAACTGGAATGCTTAATGGATTTAAGCCTAGCAGGTGATGTGTATCTGTGTAATGAGGGAGGGTGTGGCCTAAGGAGGTCAACACCCCATATCAAGGTGTGCATAATTATTAGGCAGCTTTTTTCTTCAGGCAAAATGGGCCAAAAAGAGACTGAACTGACTCTGAAAAGGGCGCGATCACA
>NC_051213.1:46892168-46894668 GCF_015220715.1 Pygocentrus nattereri | reverse complement strand
CTCACTCCCTCACTCAACATGAACTCACTCACTACTCACTCACTCACTCACTGCTCACTCACTCACTACTCACTCACTACTCACTCACTACTCACTCAACATGAACTCACTCACTCACTCACTCACTCAACATGAACTCACTTACTCACTACTCACTCACTCACTACTCACTCACTCACTCAACATGAACTCACTTACTCACTACTCACTCACTCACTCACTCACTACTCACTCAACATGAACTCACTCACTCACTACTCACTCACTCACTACTCACTCAACATGAACTCACTCACTCACTACTCATTCACTCACTCACTACTCACTCACTCACTCACTCATTCACTCACTCACTCACTCAACATGAACTCACTTACTCACTACTCACTCACTCACTACTCACTCACTCACTCACTCAACATGAACTCACTTACTCACTACTCACTCACTCACTCAACATGAACTCACTTACTCACTACTCACTCACTCACTCACTACTCACTCACTACTCACTCAACATGAACTCACTCACTCACTACTCACTCACTCAACATGAACTCACTTACTCACTCACTACTCACTCACTCACTACTCACTCAACATGAACTCACTCACTCACTACTCACTCACTCACTCACTCACTCACTCACTACTCACTCACTCACTCACTACTCACTCAACATGAACTCACTCACTCACTACTCACTCACTCACTCACTCACTCACTACTCACTCAACATGAACTCACTCACTCACTACTCACTCACTCAACATGAACTCACTTACTCACTCACTACTCACTCACTCACTCACTCACTACTCACTCAACATGAACTCACTCACTCACTACTCACTCACTCACTCACTCACTACTCACTCACTCACTCACTACTCACTCAACATGAACTCACTCACTCACTACTCACTCACTACTCACTCACTCACTCACTCACTACTCACTCAACATGAACTCACTCACTCACTACTCACTCACTCACTCACTCACTCACTCCTCACTCACTCACTACTCACTTACTCACTCACTCAACAAACACACTTACTCACTCATTCACTCTCTCCTCACTCACTCCTCACTCACTCAACACGAATTCATATGAAGTAAAAGTGCCACAGTTTCTCCTCCAGAAATGACACCAGCACCTCCTCCTGTCTGGATTAGCCTCCTCCTGCTGTGAATGTGAGGATTTCAGGGCATTATCACGCAGGATGAGTAACGTCTGATTACACCGCTCATTATGACCTAAACACTCAATAGTAAGGTCACTGAGAAAGCTCTGCCATCATAAAGACTTCCAGAATTTCGATGAGCTGCTAGGGTCAGTATTCCATAACCTTGTTTAAAAAAACCCAAAACATCCTGAAAGTCTCACAAGGTTTCGCTTAATGGACTCGGGCTGGCGTCACCCCAACTGGTGGCCATTTACATGCTTTAAAGCACAAAAATATTCAGCACGGAAAACATTTGTTCCTTTTTTCCGCTGGTCATTAGCCACAAATTGATAGAGTGGCTGTGCAGCAAATCCTTAGAGGTATTTTCATGCTCCAGTGATGCTAAATTATTGATATTCCACTGTGGAACCGGCCAAAGCCACTTTAAATTTGCATTGATGAGTTCTGGACAGCTAACAATAGTGTTGGATCTTGTTGATATCAGGGGCCTGGCATTAGCTGCTGCTAACAGGGTCTAATTAGCTAAGCTAATGGAGCTAACTCTCCCTCTGGATGAACACTGGAACAAAACTCACGACTTCCAGAAATAAAAGCCCGGCTCTCTCTGGCTAAGGAGCCAGCATGGGCCTAACAGGGACCTCATTTGAACCCTCTGGGATCAACAAATGCGCCAGTGTGTCAAAATAAAAGTTTCTCAGTGTTTCTATTGGTATCCTTGCGATACAACAGAGCAGAAATGCGGTTCTAACAGTTCCTGAATCTGTAGAGTCGCACTTTCCATTACACCATATCGCAAGATCATACGTGACTCACACCTGGAGTTATGAGGCTGTGAAGAGGGGCTGAGACACCCATCATCTGCTTCCTGCCTGTAATTGGTGGATTCGTCTGTCTACATATTCAAGAAACTGCCCAGTGGACAATCAGGAAATCATTAAGGACTGACCCATCTTTCTGAAGTGTGAAGATCTTGAAAACAGTTCTCCAGACGGACCAATCTGTTGTATGTGGTTGTATATAGTTTTACACAGAAGCTTTTACGAAAAGGCCTCAATATAGCACCAAAAATGATTCGGCTGTTGTTGTAAGCCTGACATCGTAACAATAGACGAACGTTTTTTATGGTTATAAATAGAACCATTCTCTTGAATAAAGATCCCTTGAAGAGCCAGCTTTTTTAGGAGTGTATAGAACCATTTTCAAAAAGGTACTATATATGGATCCACGGTTCTGCATCCGTGCACTAGGCTGAACTTGCCAAGTCACTCAGCAGTGACGCTGAGGTGTTTAAAAACTCCAGCAGCACTGC
>NC_051213.1:46864668-46887168 GCF_015220715.1 Pygocentrus nattereri | reverse complement strand
AAATGCTCTTCTGGATGAATGGACAAAAATTCCCACAGACTTCCCAGAGGAGTGGAAGCTGTTATAGCTGCAAAGGGTGACCAACTCCATATTAATGCCTGTGGATTTAGAATGGGACTTCTAATCTCCTGTAGATGTAAGGTCTGGGTGTCCCAGTACTTTTGTCCATATACTGTAGCAAGATAACACATAATGGGAGAGCCAAATTAGCCTGCTGACCTCGAGCTCACTTTGGAAGAAGGCTTTTTAATGCGTTGCGATCCCACTTATGGCAAAAGCTCCAAGCAAAACTGCAGCCCACTGCCAGAAAACCTCTATCATGCAATCTGACCTTTAGCACATGTGAGTATAATTGAAGTTGCACAGTCTGCTGCAAAATTTGGCCAAGATTTCAACATCTCACCCAGAACGACCCGCAATGAATATATTAGACTGCTTTCATCACAGCCTACAGTGGCCTTAGGAATTACTACAAATTCTTCCCTCCGGAAAACCAGTCCTATCTCTGAAAGAAAGGATTACTCAGGTACTATAAAGGTTACAAGGCATTTTAAACATATCTTTGACTAAAGAATGAACGGAAGTTTTATAAAACTGTATATTTCAGGTTCTTTTCTAGGGCAATGTAAACATTATTACCCTTGGTAATGAACTGCATGCTGTAGACAAAGCAGACCGAGATGAGAAAATTCTAGAGAATTCGAGCGTTCGAGTATCCTTATGCACATACCGCAAGTCGGTCTACATGCACAGAGTATATGCACGTATAAAAAAGCATGTGAGTGTGTGTTTCTTTATGCTTTTTGAGCTGCAGAACGTAAAGGAAAGTGGAGCACTAGTGCACAGTGGGAAAAGCACAGCAGGGTCACAGAGAAAAGCTGATGCTTCTGTGTCGTTTTCCCTCGTCGGGAGACGATAAACAGTAAACAACCAATGTTAGCGCTGAGTCTATATCTGTAAGACCCGGGCCGAGGACAGCCAGGCCGAATGTTCAGACCCAACTAGGAAATACTAAATACAGATAAAGATAACAAAAGACTATAATGATACATAATAGAATGTTCATGTAAACCAGAACCGTCAACTTGCATGAAATCTTAAAGATCCAGGGAACCAAAATCTGTGTTCTCTTTCTAATTTGGTTCAGTTTGCTCTTACAGGCAAACAGTAAAGAAGTACACTCCTCTTTGACCAATAAATGACCGATATTTTTCCCCATATTGCTCTTATCTCAATGTAAACTGGGTCCTAATCTTGGGTAATGCTACCCCTGACCAGTCACAAAGCTGTGTCTTTTGCACTGCCCACAGAGAACAGCTAGACCACCGGTGTGTAGCCCATCGTCTGTTCATTTGTCTGTCCATACATGAACATTGTTCGTCTTTTCCTTCATTTACGCACTGCTTTATCCACCCATTTGTCCTTCCGTCTGCACATCTGGCCGTCCGTCACCTTTTCATCCAGTTACTGTAAAAGCTGGGTAATGATTTTGGTTCTGTACGAGTGGGTGAAGCATTTTTAAGCTGTGTTTTATCATATTTATAGCTTATATTTTACATTCAAGCTTTGCTAGATGTCTAATATAACACTCAAGTTTAGTATCATAAAACCATTTCTAATACTTTACTCTGTGTTCTCTGGTACTTTAATGTAATTACTGTGCCAAAAAATACCCAGAGGTATTCCCCAGGGTTCTGTTTTAGGTCCAATGTCATTTTCAATTTATTTGAATCATGCTGTCTCAACATTAAAGCAATGCTTCAAAGAAAAGTCTAATTTACACAATTTTACACAAACAGTCAACAAGATTGTTTTTCTTATATATAGAGAAATTATAATAAATAATAAAATGTAATTATGGATTGTATTCAATAAAGGCTCAAAGTGCTTGCAAGAAATTTGGGTTTATATTACAAGGTGAGTAATACAAAGCAGAGTATAACCCAGCATGACCAAAAGCCAACAAGCTAGACCACCTGTCTGTAGGCGCCTAGACCACCCGCCGTCCGTTCATTTGTTTATTCAACATTGTCCATTGCTTCATTCATCCATTGCTTCGTCCATCCGTTTGCACATCTGTGACTTTTTTCGTGCAGTTACCATCACAAAAAGCTGGATAAAGATTTTAGTTATGAGGGGCAGAGCAGGTTAGCAGTGTTTGATAGAGAGCTGTCAATCAAGCTGATCATTAGCACAGCCCTGCAGTTCTGTGATAGTCTGATCAGTGTGTTTTATCATATTTATATCTTATATTTTTAATTCCAGCTTTGCTGCAATGATTGTGCAAAAAAGAAAAAACCCAGAGGTGTTCCCCAGGGTTCTATTTTAAGTCCAATGTGATTTTCAATTCATTTAAATCATGATACGTTGATAGCAAAGTAATGGTTCAAAGAAAAGTCTACTTTACACTATTTTACACAAACAGCCAACTAGACTGTATTTACAGAAATAATAAATAATAAAATAAAATTATAGAGCACATTCCACAAAGGCTCAAAGTGCTCGCCAGAAACAACTGCTAATATTACAAGGTGAGTAATATAAAGCAGAGAAAAAATGAACGCTATGAAATTGGATTAGAGATAAACAGAGAAATTCACACCATGTTACTATGATTAACTACACAAAAATGGAACTACAGCATTTGATTACACACCATGAAGGTAACGTCCACCTGAGTGGGAAGGAAGTATCATGTTTGCGGTAGATCTGTTGAAAAGAGGTTTTATTCTGTGGCACGAATTCTGCCGGACAGCGGACGTTGCCGCGGCCATCAGCCCTTTACCATATAAGGCATCAGCCAAGGCCTCTCTCACTCTGTCTCTTTCCCTCTCTCTCTTTTTCATCCATTAGTGAAAAAAGTAGGACAGCGCGTTTTTTTTCCACTCCGCACAGCCTCCATTTTTGGAGCCGATTGGCCGTTTGCACCCCGCAGCCTTTCGCCTGGATCGCACAAAACCGGAGGCTCTCGCTCACCATATATATCCCTCCATCCCTCATTATCCACATCCATCTCTCTCTCCAGACACATACGTCCTTTTACCGCAGCCTAGGACCTGTCTGAACGAGCCACACAATAAACAGACGCCGCAAAGAACGAGCTTCACTTAACGCAGGCCTGCCTGCCCAGGGCCAATTGAATCTTCCTGCCTTTTGATGTTGTGAACTTAGCGCTAGCAGTGATAGTAGTGCTGATTGGCTGGGCCTTTTCAATTTACAGCCAGCAGCTGCAAATTTGAGGCTCATCAGTCACTAGTCAGGAGAAAGGTTCAGCTTCCGTGGGGGGACAAATCATAACGAAGATGCCATTTTCTTTGTTTCTGCTCTGGTTTGTCAGGTCTTAAGTGTTTGTAAGTGCAGGACCTAAAAAGGTCAATTAACTTTCAGCACAGATTTGGACGGACACGGCTCTAAAGGGCGCTAGGGAAGAGGTTTTTCCCTGGTCCTCATTCCTTTAAAGTCTAATTAAAGCCCAGAATAAAGCTCATGCAGTTTCCCCATCTTACTTCAAATGTACTCAAATAAACAAGACATGTTCGATTTGCAGTGGAGCTACGAGGCCAACGAGGCTGACAAGTAGGTTGGGTGATATGGCAAAGATGGTAAAGATTGATGGAGAATGTGTTTTATGGTTCTATACAGCGCCATAAAGAATGGCAAGCATGTGATAATAGCAGAACCCTTTTTGGTTCTATATAGAACCATCAGGTATGGGATCTGGGGTAGCTGATAAATTATTTTAGTTTAGATTTTTTCTTTAAATAAAGTGGCACGGTTGTTCAAGGCTTCTCCCCATCATCAGAAGACTGCAAGTTCAAACCCTGGCTATGTTGCAATGAAAAGGTACTAAAACGTATATATTTGTTTTATTTTTTGAGGGGAAAATTTCTCCTTAATTCCACCCAGTAGTCAGGACTCCCCCAATCGCGTGATACTACCAGCACTAGGAGGGCGGAAGCTTGCATAGGCTTCTACTGAGTCCTTATTAGCCTCATTAGACAGCTGAACACACTTGGAGGAGAACACTAGCCACCAGTTAAGCAACATCATTTAATAGGCATGACGGGGGGGCATCCTACTCACCCAGATAGAGCGAGGCCAATTGTACTCTCTTGGATTCCCAGCCACAGACATCTGTAGCATCACCAGGGATTGATCTTGTGATCTCCAGATGATAGGGCCAATGCTTAGATGGTTGCACTACTCAAAGCCCAGAATTGATAGAGACTTCCCGACCAATAAAAGCTTATACAGCCACCAGTTTAGCGTCATGTAAACTGTGTGCCTGGATTATACTTCTCCTCTTTCAATCAGGCCCCCTACTGGCCACTCCACCAGTGGAGTGGTAATCGACTTTGATGTTTTTAATTAATACAATAAAATATAATTTTTTCCCCTATAAAACTGTTATCATATTAACAAGGACACTGCCGTCTCTCTATGTGAAGTGTTGAGCTGCTAGCAAGCAACGGGGAATGAAAGAGAAGACCGCCGCCTGCTGTGAAAACAATTCAAACCGCTCCACGAAGACGGCCGTGCAGAGATAAAACGTCCAGTACCGCTGCAGCTTTGTTCATATCAAACAATGCTGGACAACTGACGCAGTAACAAAACCGTTTAAATACATTAACTTGACTTCGGCCCAGTCACTCAGTTCCAATGTCCGGCAAATCACACTAACCACACTTGAGTCGTTAAGTAAGCCCAGACAGACTTGGCTGTGTGGCCCAGAGTGGTCCAGATGAACCAGTTCCAGGCAGGAGGAGAGGTGATACTGCAGGTGCATGTCTGTGGTCAGATCCCTGTGCGTAACTCTTTACACTGACATTTCAGTGTCATAGAGAATCAGTGCATTTGTAATGCAATACACTCTCGTTCGCCCTAGATTCACTGGATGAATGAGGTGGCCAGAGCGCTTCAAAGCAGATTTACACAGGAGACGGGAGAAGCAGCCACAGGTGAGGCAGCTGATTTCACACCATGGTTGAGTTTTTTGTCACAGTGACTGACAACATTGTGAAGCAATGCCCTAATGAGATAGCTAGGTATGAAAACCAAATGGCCGATATTTTTACAGTCGATTAGAGGAGGCGTCTTTGGTGTCTGAAGCTTGCTTCTTTGGTTTAATGTAGGTAACGGATAGGCCTGTCTCACTGAGTGTGTTTCCATGCACTCAATACTCAGATCATAATCAGATTTCTGCAGTTATCTGAATATTAAAATGGTCATGTAAACAGATTTCTTAATCAGAGTAGAGTCTGATAAACAGAATCTGATAAAGAGGCTGGATATTAGCTCAGTAATCCGATTTCTCAGTGGACTCTTACTCTGATTTCTTTCGGATTTCTCAGTCTGCGCATGTGTGAAAACAGACGGCGGTACCAGAAATAAGCGAGAAGCGTTGCCGTTTAAGCTCTACAAAGGGATAAATCAAAATCGTAGCCGTGAAACAGGCCAAAAGGTCAAAACGCAGATCCACAAAGACAGGCAACGGTACCATAGGGAAAAGGCGGAAGATCAAAAAACAGGGTAACAAAGCAGAGGTCAAAAAACACGAAAAGACGATCATCAAGAAACGCTCAGCAGTTCACAGTGAAACACCTCGCGATGTCTCTAAACAAAGCCCAGGCTTATATACCACAACTGAAAAGTCATATGACATGGTACACAGGTGAATCAAGTTCAAATTCTGGCGATTGCGAGCGCAGATAGGAGAGCCGAAACGAGTCATTGGTCAAGTGAGTTCCTTGAGACACCTGGGTAATGGAGTCGGACTCCGATTGTGGTTTAGCAATCACGTGATCTCCCGAAGTCTGCTGGGAATTGTTGTCCTTTAGAGAGTTCGTCGGATGTGTGACAGAAGCATTTAAATATTCTTCATCTTCTAGATGATGCATGTTCATACCTTCAGGTAAAGTGGCACCACGTTTTTAACAAAAAAGCTACAAGATGAAGTTTGAGTTTTAAGTTACGTTTACATCATGTTTTTCTCTGAGTTTATTGGCTGGTTGTAAAGCAGAAATCTGATAACCGTCTGACTCATGTAGACCAGGAGTTTCCCATTTATCTGATTCCTCAAGTGCATGTAAACACAGTGATCATATTCCTGACAAAATCTGATTTTCTGCACTCAATCGGATTATTAAGTGCATGTAAACCCACTCCGTTATTGCATACCCACCTAATCACAATCATTTGAGATGACTGCAATCATTAATGACAACAAAAATACCTGTGGTCTGTTTTCTGTTGCTGACATTCTCAATAATTGCTTCAGCCCTATTTGAAATCATCTTGAACCATCTTATTATTTGCGTCTGACCTCCAAATGTCTTTGAGTCTCTAGGGCTTTAATTCAGTGCATCATTATCTCAAATCACAAGAAGGTAACTATGGCTACTTCAGCATTTCTAGGTATTCTGACCACTGCCACTGCACAATGGATGAAGCAAAGTTAAATAATTATGGGCTGTTGGCTTTTGACCAACCTGATTCAAAATACTCATCTTTTAACCGACTGTACCTTGTTTCTATCATTCATAAAAGCTTTTGCAGTCTCAGCCTTTCCGATGCAACTTCTGCCAGGGGTCTTCAAGATAGATCTATAGATAGATAAATCTTTATTGATCCTGGAGGGAAATTGCTGTGTTTCAGTAGCAAGACATATAATTACACACAAACTTACATAAACTATGCAGAAATAAATCTAGACAGAAGTTAAAGTACAAGAGAAATAAAATAAAGTATAAAAGTATCTATTTAAATATTTACAAGGCCTATGAGACAGAGTCGCTGTATTTACAGACAGCAGGCACTGAGTGGTATGAGGTAGTTTAACAGCACATATTATAGACATGACTAACTGAGTTGCATCAATATTGTAGTGTAAATTAAAGTGCATAGTGAAAGTGTCACTACAGTAATAGTTGTGATATTATTGCACAGTGTGTATTGATCAGAGAGGAGATACAGTGATGTGGTTCAGCACATTTCAGACAGCAGGAGATCAGTACCGTCTCTGCAGTGAGGAGACTCGTTGTAGAGCCTTATAGCAGTAGGTAAGAAAGATCTCACACGGCTCTTTAACACAGCGCAGCTGGAACAGACGCCACTGAATGAGCTTCTCCGTTCATCCAGGGTAGCATGCAGAGGGTGTGAGCTGTTGTCCAAGATGGCTAGCAGCTTGTTGAGCGTCCCCTGTTCTGGTACAACCTCCAAAGAGTCCAGCTTGACTTCTACAACAGAGCCAAAACCAGGGCCCCCTAGATGAACCATGTTTATGTTTTGACCTAACTCAAAATTGCATAAGCACAGCCTCAAACTGTGGACCATCTGGGGTGAGGTGGGGGACGGGGGGCTGAGGACCAGTGTGAAGACTGGATTTGAGTATCACACTGAACGGGCAAATGCATCTGTATTTTTAGGCCCAATCCCATTTCACCCCTTGTCCCTACCACTTAGCCCTACCCTTCCATTTTGCACATTCACGTCTAGGGGTAGGGTGTCCCGATTTTGGTTGAGATAGAGGGGTGGGGTGAAGCGTTAGGCCTACATGACCCTCCAAAGGTTTTGCAGAGACGCTTCAGAGTGTTATGAGAAAAAAGAAGAAGAACCGGCAAGACGGAGCACAAGAGACCAAAGAAACCTACAAATGTGAGTTAAAAATAACATTAACCATAGTATTGTCCTAGTGTAACGTCATTTCAATGGTCCTTTTTGTTGATAAAAAGCATAAAAAATCCCTATTACTATGCTGATGTCTCAGTAGCTGGCTAAACTTCCCCGTTCCACCTTAAATAGTCCAGTGGTTCTGATGCCCGAAGCGCCGGAATGTAACTGCTGCTCCATTTAAAGTGGAACGGGAAAATTTGAACAAGAAGCAAATATCTGACTTCAGCTTCATATCACTGAAGAATTAGGGGGTGGGTGATAATAAATATTTGCCCACCTCTTTGAAGGCATGTGATGCCCTAAATGTAACTAAAGCCCAGCAGTGAGGAGCTGAACTTCCCTAACCCTCCTCTGCTGTCACTGCAGACGGGCAGGGTCGCCTACAGAGCAGCGCTAGTAGCTGCTGATGAAGTAAAGCTCTTTTTTATTTGAGGGTCCTGTTTTGTAGGGGAAAATTTCAACTAGTACCCTTTTATCTTAGTTCCAAGGGGCAAGGTGACACTCAGAAACAAGGAGTAGGGGTAAAAATACGACATGGGATTGAGTCTTGAGATATCTAAAATCAAAGGGGGGGGCCCTTTTTACCTTGCTAGTTCATGTTCCTGATCATATTAAGCGCAATTCATCACATGAAACCAAAGAGAAAATTCTTATTTTACCACAATCTTTGATCAGTTTCTGATTCACATTGTATTTAATGACCAACAGTAATCCATCTGCATACTGGCAGGCTTTTCTCATACACATGAGGGTTAAATGGTAGGAGCTGCAAATACCCACAGTAGTGACCCCATCTACAGGATTTGTCAAAATATTTTCCCTTATTTATAGCAGGGATCTCCCAAAACCCATTTGAGGCCTGTTATATGCACTTTGCCGGAGCTCACTTAATGGTCGGCCCCAGCTCTGCAGTGTTAGAGGTCTGCCTGTAAAAAGCATTAGATGTCTCACTTGGAGCAGTCTCCAGTGGCCTCGCTGTTTAGGGAAGCTGGAAATAAGTTACTGCGCTGATGTTCTGCCGGGATAAAATAGATTAAGCTCTATAACAACAAAACGCTTAAGCAGAGACTATCAATTTTGTAAAGCAACTAAAAAGAGTTCACCTTGATTTATTCCAAGCATAACGAATCAGGCTTAAGGATGTGTGTGAATTTGTGTTGCTCAAATTTAATTGACTAACTAAAGGCGTCTCTAATTAACCCCCTAAAATCTCATATTTATTACATGCTGGGCTTTACAAGGCTTATTATTCAGTAACTACAGGGACTTCAATGCAAACTGGTTGAGCTATTCTTAGGTTATAGAGGTGTGTAATAAAACTTCAGGCCCACCGGCGATCCCAGGCCTTTTGAGGGGTTATCGAACACTATATTGGGTTGGAAGTAGAAGTAGGCAGATTTATATCATGGTAGAATTGAAATGTCTAGTAGTACATCTGAAATATTTTTGTTGTACCAAACAGTCAGAAAAAGAAATACATAGATAAACCTATGTCAGTACGTCTTTAACAGGCCTGGCAAAAACAGTGATAAATGTTGTTTAATTTCTACAATGCTGAAGGTGGCTTTATATTTGGCAGCTTTTGGCTTGGATTTTCCATTCCACCTTAAATGGAGCAGCAGCTGCATTGTCTACATGTGTCTGAAAGTAAATGCTGCACCATTTAAGGTGGGACTGGAATTTTCGAAGAAGGCAATTTCACTTTTGTCGAATTTCGTTGAACTTCTCAAGTCATTAGTCTCATTCGTGTGTCCCATACACTCGCCCCTCAGACTGTCAGACACTACTTAGAAAATATGTCATTATTGAGGTTTACAGCTGTCAAAACGAGCTGGTCCAAGGCACCAAGACCTTAGGTGGCTTCTCAGGCAGACGAAGCGCAAAGCCCAAACCCCAAAAGACTGGCCGCTCCTATGTCGGCTGCCTTCAAGACAAAGTGGACTACTCCAGCCAGAATGTTTACGATGGAGTGGCCATGTCAGACCCAGTGATTTTAGTCGGGTGGCTAACTGTATGGGGGGGGGGTAATAAAACAGCCGTTAGTAATGTTCTCCTGTGCTTCTGTTAGGCCTACATCATTAAATACATTTTCATGTTAATCACAGCTGAAATGGTTATTGTTCACTCATTTGTTCACTCAGCAAAGTAGCTTATCAGAGAACTGACCAGTTCAACATCGTAACTTACCGAGGAACTCCAATTTTTAAATTTTTTTTCCAAAAATACCAGATACATATAATGATTAATGATGATTGAGATCTTTTGCGGGGGGTGGGGGTGATTGAAATGTTCCATTATAGAGGATCTTGCCAAGTCAGAACTGTTCACAGTGATAGGAACCAGACGTCCACGTCTGAAAGCCCCCTCACAGAAAGTTAGTACATAAAATGGTTAGATATTTGCTGAATGTTGGCTGACACATTGTTTAACGATAGTTTCGTGATAAAGTTTTGGCTTAAAAGGCATTTTAATCCATTCGTGGCAAAGAAGTACATGGGTACATTACATGGAAAACGTTTTTTTTTTTTTTTTTTTAGATTTACCTCTTTACCATCTTCAACGTTACATATATAAACTCAGAAGACTCGTATACTAAATAAACCAGCTATATTTGTGTTGTAGACATGGTGACCCCTGGCTCCTATCACCACCACTGTGAAGAAATTTGACCCAGCAAGTTTCTCTACGATGAACTGCTTCACACAAACCACTCTGGGGTGGCCATACGTTATGCTAGCATGGCATTGGCCACCCCTGGCCACCCCTTGTCCACAACCCAAGAGTTGATCAAGGAACTGCTGAGTTAATTTGCTGCGTCAAACATCCCTGATTCTGCCATTCAGCTATAGCTGAATAGTTCCACTATTTGAACACCACGCTATCTGTGCTTAATTGTGGTGTTCCGGTGTAACCACTTTGATGAAACTCATACCGAGGAAGTATTTTAACCGCCCACTGCTAGTTGGAAGTGTCATATTGCAGTAGTCAATCCCAAAAAGTGCTAAATATGGCATTAAACCATAATAGAAGTAATAACTCATTCATGTAACACTGTTCATACACTTCAAAAGTATGAGCTGTGCAGGCATGGCTGAGAGATCATGCTGAGAAGAAAATGATTTAACAAACTGGGGGAAATGAGAACATGCAGCCCTTCATTTAGTGGAACTTTAAAAAGGAACAAGACAAAAGAAGAAGAAAAAACCCGTGGCCACCGTAAGGACACCAGCAAAACCCTAATGAAGGTCTGAAGTCCAGGATTCCTCAAACATATGTAAAAAAGACTGCCTTCCACATCGGGTTCATGCTAATGAAAGACCTCCTCGCTTTTTTCTCCTTAACTCTTGCAATATTCACGAGGTCTAGAGTAGATTATTTTACTGTAAGTAAGACTTGGAACGTGTCAGGCAGTCAAACGTGTGAACGCTAAGCCTTTAAAAACCCAGCGGAGGAATTCTGAAATCCGCGAGAAACACTGCGGCGCATGCGTATTAGAACACAGCCCAACAGAAAGCCCATTCTGGCAGGTCAAACGAAAGACGAACAGAAGACCGGTGTGAAGGCCTCAGTGCATTTCAGCTGAGCATAGCTAGGCCGAAACCACCATCACAGGCTCACAAGCTTACACACCGTGGTTCTGTCGTGAAATAAGCGCGATAATATTACAGGTTATGTCGAGACCTTTTATTATATTTTGACCACCCTCCTCATTCCTGCGTGACTTATGGACAGAACTTCCAGTCAAACTCAAATAGACAACATGTTAAATGCGTAGAACATCTACTACATGGCTTGCTTTGATGCACCAGTTAGCAATGAGTGGGGCCAAGACACATGAACCCAGTTGTGAGGTGGTGTCCACATACTTTTGGCAATATATATGATGAGTTTTTTGTGGAAAATATTATACGTTTTCTTTATATGTCTCTGCAGATGGTTGTATGAATATCATGTGGATGAGGTGCCGGATCCACTAAAACCTAGAAGGTGCTGGATGTGGACTCTGCTTGTTGCATATTGTGGCATGTCAGGGCACCAGGCCCCAACGACGACGGCCTAGAGAGCCGGCAGAAAGGCGGGGCCCGAGCACTCAGCCGTGACGCACCTCGGCGAGGACATATAAAAATAAAAATAAAATAAAAATAATGCATGGGCATTATTCAAGAAGACATGGGAACAAGATCCTCATGAGTGGCCACGACTTAGTAAGGTGTGGGAATGAGATAATTAAGTCATGGCCATGATTTTATAAGGCATTGGAATGAGATCTTAATGCATGGCCACGACTTAGTAAGGTGTGGGAACGAGATAATTAAGTTGTGGCCACGACTTAGAAAGGCAAATTCAGTCTGTGCTCCTCTATAGAGCCCAACTGTTGACATCATATATACATAAAAATAACGCAGGGCCATGATTTAATAAGGCATTGGAATGAGATCCTAATGCATGGCCACGATTTTTGAAAGGCGTGGGAACAAGATAATTAAATTGTGTTCATGACTTAGTAAGGAGTTGGAATGAGATAATTAAGTTGTGGCCATGACTTATTAATGTGTGAGAACAAGATGTTCATGACTTAGTAAGGGGTTGGAATGAGAAGTCATATCCATGACTTAGTAAGGTGTGGGAATGAGATAGCCTTGACCACAGCTTAATAAGACATGATCTTGTTACGCCTTGCTAAGTCATGGCCACACATTAGTATCTTATTTCCATAGCTTACTAAGTCATGGCCACAACTCTAATTATCTTGTTCTAACACCTTTCTAAGTCATGGCCATGATTTAAACATATTGTTCCCATGCCTTACTAAGTCATGGCCACGACTTAATCATCTCATTTCCATGCCTTACTAAGTGGTGGCCATGCATTAGGATCTTGTGGTTCAGGTTGAGCAGAGCTGAACTTGAATGCAACACAACGTGAAGGCGGGTGGCGTTTGAGCGACTCGTGCCGACAGCTGTCAAAACCTCTGCCCCCCAAAACCTGAACCCGTCCAGTTTGAACCTCAGTGATAATCTCAGCTTAGTGCTGCCGACTGCTTTGACTTCCTGTTTATTCCAAAAAAATCAAGGCATTAATTAGTTTGTTTTCATACTTTGTATTCGTGCCTCACAGAACGACCCTCCTTCAGACAAATCGCTCGCATCCAAACGCCTGGCTTGTAAACAACACCTTAAAAGTTGTGCACAGTTCTCACTTATTGATAATTAATGCGGATTAACGTGCTAATTTTGACAATCCAATGAACTATTTATTGAGATGTTGGTGCCTTCAGCAGCAGATATGATATATTTATATGACCATTAAATTTTCATGGCATTTTAAACAAAGACAACAACAGACTGAGGTGGCACTTTTAATAAGGCGGTTTGGAAAGAAGAAGAAACGTTAGTCAGCGCATCCTATTGATTCTGACTGCGTTATTAAGTGTGTGAATTCTTAATAAAATCCTCCGGCTATTTTATACACCTCAGGCATATTTTTAAACATATTTGCTCTGCCTAGCAACAACCCAGTTTGCCTGTGAATGAATCTTGGTGTTGTTTGGGTACCTGTCTCACTACACTTGTTCGCTATATATGCGGCGCTTGCGACTGACCCACCTGCAGGCTTTCGCTCAAGTGAACAGACTCGTATGTTCCTAAGACAAGACTGACTGAGTGAACTAAGGAGGACGAAGAAAGAACCAGGGCCAAGGCAGAACCTAAAGATTTTGCTCCCTGACCCCTCCTGGGTCCATTCCACTGTTTGAATTCCCTTCGCCTTCTCCACTTCGACCACTCAAGCAGCGATTCAGGACAGTATTCCTACTAGAGAGCAACCCCCAGCATCCACCTGTAGGAAACGAACATCTACCACAGACTGACCACACCTTCATTTCACTTTAAATTCTTAACTATTCGATTGCTGGTAGATCTGAGTTGGGCTTCATCACTCACGTGCTGGTAAACTCAGGGAAAGCTCCACGATGTGCAGAGCAGTTGGCCTCCAGGACCAGTGCTGTACTGAACCACATCCACAGGCCGTCTTCACCCTCAGAATGAAAGGCACAAGGTTCAAGCACTGGGTAAGCAGTATGGAGCCAGCAACGTTACGCATCTATACACAAATGAAGCTGGCATTGCTCATATGCCTTAAAGTTCACATCGACCAGGTCTCAGCAGCCCGAGTGTTAAGAAGAGCCATTGTGCCCTTTCATCAAAAATCAAACCACCTTGGGAGCGACAACATCTAATGTTCATTTTACCATCTTGGCTGTAAATGTGACTCACTATGTGCTGATGTCCTAGCATAGGCTAAAAAAATATAATAAACCAAGAGATTTTCTGTGCTGTACTGTCAGCTTTAGGTCAACTACAGCTGCTTTTCTCGCATCTCTGGCAGGAAACTTTTCCGCAAAAGTGTTCAGTGTTCCCTCGTTTATCGCGGGCGTTACGTTCCAGGACCACCCGCGAATCCGCGAAGTAGGGACGCTATATTTATTTAAGTATTTATACATTATTTTAAGGCTTTATAAACCCTCCCCCACACTTTTACGCTACATAAACCTTTCCCGTTCCCTTAATAACCATTCCCACACTGTGTACAGTAGACAAATAATCACCTCAGTGGTCTGGTTAATTTTATTTTATGATTTATAACATTCCTTTATTGTTATTGATATATTTTTATACATTTTGGGATTTTTTTATGTAAAACTTCATCAAATATATATATTTTCCACAGATCAAGTTCCGCAGAAAACCCACGAAGTAGCAAAAATCCGCGATAAATTTTTCCATTAATGAATTTTCCCGTTCCGCTTTAAATGGGGCATGAGGGCGCTGGAACTGCTGCCCCATTTAAGGTGGATTGGAAAAAAAATTTAAACAAGAAGGTGGTGAACGAGAAACCGACTTCAGCTTTGCGACTTTCTAGTGTTTCAGTTTCTCGTTGCAGATGAAACGTATCAGGAAACCAGCTGAAGTGATTATAAATCATCCATTCATCTCTAAATTATCGATGTCCGTCTTAAATCTCTCTCTTTGCCGTTTCGTGAGCTACTAGCTGGGCGAGACTGTTGTCTATGTTGCTCTGGTGACCAGCCGTCTGCACTGATCTTCAGGGTTAAAGGGTGAATCAGCAGTTCTACATTAACTCCAGCGTTTAAGACCATTTACTGTTAAACTGTGTTGAAGGATCAGCAGAGCTTTGCTTTACTGTAGAGGAGGATTATTTTATTACTACCTACTGATCTGATTCAGCTGTGGAGCCACAGCAGGGCAGTAAAAGAGCTGCATGTGGCTCTGGAGTTGCATGTTGCTGAGCGCTGAAGAGCACTGAACCTCACCTACGATGTGTTCTTTGGATAAAACATTACACACTAGCTTGCTAAAAGGATAATCATTTGGTTTTCTGTGAATTTCATGAAGTTGGAAGGAAATCAGACCTATTATCCTTCATTTAGCATGTGCCCACTCCTTCCTGGTATGCAGAGAATGACCATCAGAGTGGTGCTTCTAGTTTCTAAGGCGTTACATGACAAACACCCTCACTGACCTCCAGCCTTGGCCAATAACTGCTATTACTGATATTGCAATATAATGCAAATGAACACTCTTTTGTTCTCTCACTTGTGCCGAGCGATTTGTTTCATTGCTTCGTCTTTATTTAACTATTCTCTTTATATTGTATAATCAATGTAATCTATAGGTACTTCACAAACAGAACGCAGCAGAAATGACCACTTAATTGCACAAACAGAAGGTCATTAACTAATTAACTACACATATCCATCGGTGGGCTGAAGTTAGAGAGCACCCTTCATTTATTCTATTTCTAGGTGCAGGAGATACTGTATTTCTGAGGATCTTACATCGATAATCCACTTGAATAAAGACGAGGAAAGTCAAAGGAAAGTGAAAAAAGGTTGAGTTTCCAAAACTGGAGTTGGAAAAATGACTAAAAGCCACAGAGACTCCAAGCAACCACCCGCAAGACCTGCTAGGCCACCCAACCTGTCCCCATCAGATAAACAGCACTTAAAGAAGCACTATATAAAATCGGGGGATTTGGAGACCTCACTGGTGAAAATGTGTAACTGCGCACAATTTGCAGAAGAACGTTTTACGTCTTCAGTTGTGCACCTGACGTTTTAAAATTATAATTCAAATATTATTCTCTTTTAAATTATTATGCAAAGCAGAAAATGCAAGCAACTTCTAAGACTGAACTTTGGAGGTGTGGCTGGAGATTTCTTTGAGAAACTGAAAGTGAGTTTCCTGAAAAGAATGATATGTGTAATAAAGGCAAAAGCTGGACACATTTAGGCCCAATCCCATTTCTTATTTTTACCCCTACTACTTGTTTTCAAGTGTCATCTTGCCCCTTGGAGTTACGAGGGGTAGTGGTTGAAATCTTCCCTCTACGAAATGGGACCCTCAAATAAAAAGGGCATTAATTCATTAAGAGCTACTAGCGCTGCTCTGTAGGCGACCCTGCCCGTCTGCAGTGACCGCAGAGGAGGGTGAAGTTCAGCTCCTCACTGCTGGGCTTTAGGTACATTTAGGGCATCATACGCCTTCAAAGAGAGGGGCAATTATTTATTATCACCCACCCCTAATTCTTCAGTGATATGAAGCTGAAGTCAGATATTCACCAGCTTCTTGCTCAGATTCTCCCGTTCCACCTTAAATGGTGCAGCAGTTCTGAAGTGTAGAGTAGTGAAAGTTAAACATGAAGCGTTTTGCTGATTTTAGAGCACCATTTCTGTTTATTTGCTGAAGCTTTATAATGTGCCGTCATGTTCGCCCAGGACACATTTCATCATCATTGACCACTTCAGCTCATTCCCGGGGAACCCAAGCTGCTCCCAGGCCAACTTGGAGATGTAATCCCCCCAGCAGGTCCTAGGACAACCCCGGGGTCTTGTCCCAGTAGGTCGTGCATGGTACACCCCCAACGGGAGGCATCCAGGGGGCATCCGGATCAGATGCCCGAACCACCCTAGCTGGCTCCTCTCAATGCGGAGGAGTCGAGGGTCTTCTCTGAGCTCCTCCAGGATGACCAAGCTCCGCACCCTATCAAATAGAGTGTAGCCTGCCCATGCATTAAAATGTGCACGTGTGTTCTCTGTAGAAGACGTGTGAACTTCATCTGATTTGAGCCAAACATCGGTGAAAAACAGCTTCATTTAAAGACTGACTCAGAGTTTATTATTAAGCCTTTACCTAAAAACATCACCATGTTCTGCTGAAGGGGTTTGTATTTGTTTGCCAAGGTAAGAAACAGCACCGCAAAGAAAGTGAGATGGATGGACAACAAACGGAAATACAGAGACGTCAGCGCTGGTGAGGTCAACACCATGAGGGCTGTTGTGGGTGTGAACCTGCCCGAGGTGTGGAAACGAGCAAGATGGTGAGGTGTAACAGACGGTGAGGGAGGAAAGGAAAGGTAAGCCTATAAACACCAGTCAGCATCAGGTGCAGCGGCAGCCTCTGAAAACGTCTGACAAGAGGTGCTTGGAGCGGTGTGTCTTACGAGAGAGCTACTGACAAGACTGCTGTGGGTGTGTGCAGATGCTCGGCTACACCTGTTCGTTTACTCCTTTACTTACGTTCTACTCTCTCTCATCTCATCCCAGCTCTGCTAACTCATCACCAGCGGTGGTTGAAATACACAAATCAAGTAGAGAAATATTCCTCCAGTAAAAGTAGAAGTTCCTCCCTTTAGACCTCCACTTGAGTAAAAGTACTAAAGTATTTACCTTCAAATGTACTTAAGTACAAAGTAAAAGTACTAAAAGAGTAATTCTGGCTCTGATCTGGTCCTGTTATCATTTTTATAACCAGACTGGCTTCATGAACTCATTTCAGGTGAAAGTCCTCCAGCGTCTCTCTTGGTAAACCAGTCTTTTAATAGAACGTCATTAATTAGTGACGCTGACGTCTATTAAAATGATCAGAAGCACAAAACACTGAAGGTAAACAGTTTCCATCAGGGAGAACCGAGTGGCTCTGAAATCACTTTTTACACACAAGCAAAGTTTCAGTTTCAGATTTATTTACAACTTAGTTCCAAGTTTAAGTTGAATAAAAACTGGCTTTAAACTCAGGATCACAGATGAGCTCCTTTACTATGTTGATCTGTAGGCGTCTGTTCATAAACATAAACCAGCCCAAACTCATTTACTATAAAATGAAATGGTGTTTGTAGAAATTCAGAAAAAAGCCGCGTCAGTCTCGACTGCATATGTGGACATATTTCTATATTGAGCTCTATTTACACAAAGTTAGGTTAGTTCATCATTTATGTTGAACAGACTCTCCCAAAGTTTTACGCTGCTGCGCTGACGTTGAACCGCGTGCTGCACTGGGTCGGTATGACCAACAGGTCAAAACCAGCTCAGAACAAAGTGACCGCTGGGCCCTGATTGGTGCTCTGGCTTTGCGCTTCTTTCGTTTTGACATGTTACGTTTTTATACACACAGAAACCAAAAGGAACGACAGATTTCTCCAAATGTAGGAGGAAAAAGTCGGATATTAGACTCTGAAATGTAGTGGAGTGAAAGGAAAAAGACGCCCAGAATGGAGAAACTTCAGTACAGATACACCAAAAATACTAAAGTACAGAAACCAATTACATTTACTCAGTTACTCAGTTACTGTTCACCACTGCTCTTCACTCCTTTCTGAAAAACTCCAAATGGGCTGTAGGGATGAAAAATGCTGTAGTGAAAATCCCAGCAGATCAGCAGTTTCTGAAATACTCAGACCAGCCCGTCTGGCACCAACAACCACGCCACGTTCAAAGCCCCTTAAATCCCCTTTCTTCCCCGTTCTGATGCTCGGCCTGCACTTCAGCAGGTTGTCTTGACCACCTCTGCACGCCTAAATGCACTGAGTTGCGGCCGTGTGATTGGCTGATCAGCTATTTGTGTTAACAAGCAACTTACACAGACTGTGTACCTAATAAATTGGCCGATGAGTGTATTTGCTGAATTTATCATATTGGGAAATAAAATGAAACAAATTCTGGCCTAGTTTTTTTCAAATAGACAGCATCAGGAATAAGAACCATAATAGACCCACCACCACAAAAGCAGAGGAAATCAATCAGAGTGGTCATTTGGTTTAGCAACTGTATGAAAAAGTCCTCCACTTCATTTTTGTGGACAGTGCTGTAATTTCAGCTCAACTGCCTTAAAGTGAAAAAGCCAAAAATACACACGCCAACAGAATTCCCAGCCAGAAGCGTGGGTGCCTTTCATTCCCGTTGTGAAGCATCACGTCGAGCTGTCGCGACGCATCGCGAAGAGAGAGCTAGTGCGTAGCTAGTTCAGAACGAAAGCTTAGCTGCGTTAGAAAATGAACGCTGCAAGACTCTCAGTGCCAACAATACAGCCACGCTACAAGCCTAGTCAGTCCAATTTCCACTTTCTCCAGCAACTTTCTGATATGGCAGCAGGCCAAGCCCTCCCTACGCGCTAGAGATTCCGGTCTTTACACAAAAAAAAATTTAACAGGGCCGCATGCTCACATTCCGAAGGCCGACTTAATCCTTAAAGGAAAGCGTATTAGCCTGGCGCTTCCCAATTCCAGGCCTAGACAGCCGGAGCGGCACATTTTTTGTGTTTTTTCTGTAGATTCCCTAATCCGACACACCTGACTCAACTCATCAGCTAATTATCAAGCACTTCATGAGCTGCCTGCAGGCTGTTAGAGCAGGAACGTGCGGAGCGTTCAGTGCCCATGGCTGGGCCCGGGAGCCACTAGACTGGATAAACTGAGTTCAGCAATGTGCCGCTATCTACACGCAACGTGTCAAAAGTTTGGGGACAGCTCGCCCTTCACGTTTCCAGCACAATGTTTGTTTTCCAGTGTTCGGTGCATCGGCAGTTACTAAGACTTTGGGAACATTGAGCTTTAGCGTCTTCCTTGGTACGAAGACATACCGAAGTCGTTCACTGAAGAATCTCTGTGCAGTGGCGGTGATGGGAACCAGGAGTCACCATGACTACAACACAAATATAGACATTTTATTTACCATCCAAAACCTCCAGTGAACCTACGCGAGTCTTCTGAGCTCTTCTGAGATGGTGATGGTGGTAAAGTCAGAAAAAAATGTTTTCTTTGGGGACTATTTCATCTTTCTGACCTATCTGTATGTACTTTTCTGCCAAGAATGGATAAAAAAAATACAACCCCAATTCCAGTGAAGTTGGGACGTTGTGTAAAACATAAATGAAAACAGAATACGATGATTTGCAAGTCCTTTTCGACCTACATTCAATTGAATACACTACAAAGACAAGATATTTAATGTTCAAACGGATAAACTTTATTGTTTTTTGCAAATATTTGCACATTTTGAGTTTGATGCCTGCAACACGTTCCAAAGAAGTTGGGACAGGGGCAACAAAAGACTGGGAAAGTTGAGGAATGCTCAAAAAACACCTGTTTGGAACATTCCACAGGTGAGCAGGTTAATTAGAAATAGAGGAGTGTCATGATTGTTCAATTGCTTGTTAACACAAATAGCTGATCAGCCAATCACACGACCGCAGCTCACTGCATTTAGGCCTGTAGAGGTTGTCAAGACAACTTGCTGAAGTGCAGACCGAGCATCAGAACGGGGAAGAAAGGGGATTTAAGGGGCTTTGAACGTGGCGTGGTTGTTGGTGCCAGACGGGCTGGTCTGAGTATTTCAGAAACTGCTGATCTGCTGGGATTTTCACGCACAACCATCTCTAGGGTTTACAGAGAACGGTCCGAAAAAGAGGAAACATCCAGTGAGCGGTCAGTTGTGTGGATGAAAATGCCTTGTTGATGTGAGAGGTCAGAGGAGAATGGGCAGACTGGTTCCTGATGATAGAAAGGCAGCAGGAACTCAAATAACCAACCAGAATCTCTGAGGAACATTTCCAACACCTTGTTG
This sequence comes from Pygocentrus nattereri, assembly GCF_015220715.1. Classification (NCBI taxonomy): domain Eukaryota; kingdom Metazoa; phylum Chordata; class Actinopteri; order Characiformes; family Serrasalmidae; genus Pygocentrus; species Pygocentrus nattereri. The sequence continues at coordinate 46,866,578 of NC_051213.1, read as the reverse complement.
AAAGTGTGGGACAAAGAATTAAAGCGGTTCTGAAGGCAAAAGGGGGTCCAACCTTTTACTCCCTAATAAAGTGGCCAGTGAGTGTAATATATATATATACACAGACACACACAGTACATATACTGTTGCCCTTTACATTGTGTGCAAATGTCATGACGAACTGACTAAGATTACTTGTAAAAAAGGCCTGGTTACATGAACTTACAGTGAAAGTAAAATGTTTTCTACACATATATCGCTGCACGCGGAACAAAACCGCATATCCCTGAAATGACAAAAAAAACGCTGTACTTATTGATGATATTTAACACCAATATATACAGCATTTTTCTCATAGGGCCCTTGGCTCATGGGGGCCCAAGGCAGCTGCCTACCTTTCCCCTAGCCTGTCTAAAAACCTAGATGTCCCCAAACTTTTGACACAGAGTCAACACATCAATGCAGCATCAAGAATCTGCTTTTCGGTATCAAGGCTGCTTTCATTCCTCAAATGTTTTATAATAATTACAGCTACTTCGTTATTTCGCAATTCAGGGTCTTTAAAGCATTTTAAACCCTCATTACACAGAGGTGCTAAGTGGCTCAAGCTGACATCGGAGAGAACGTTCGTCGGAGGTCGAGAACGGCCGGCCTGGTCAGAGAGTGTCAGGCCCAAGCTGAAAACCTTTCTGTGAATGTCACAAACATTGTAGGTCTTTAACGGCAATATTTAAGCCTCTGTGTGCTTTCAGTAGCGCCCAAGGTCTCCGCATGTGAACCATTAAATACTCTCATAGCAGCACATTTTGCACAACGTGTATGGTGTTAATCTCCTGAATGTAGGAAAATAAAAGGTATTTCTTCTGGACATTAGCCCAACCTTCAATGAAAGAGTGAGAGAGCTGGAGCCGGCCAGTATTCACTGCTTCTGCATCATGCTTTCCATTCACAACTAAAGCCTGGCAGGAAGAATTAGTTGATATATAATAAGACATTTTAGCTAGGGTCGGGTACCGTTCGGAATGTTTCGAGGCACAAATCGGACACATTCAGCGTGTACGAAGCTGACGTTGGACCCTAAACGCACCGTTTACGATCATGTGCATGGAAAGGCGCTTGTAAATTTGCAGTAGTGCCTCAAAAGACGTCTCGTTGAGAGGCATCCTTTAACAATAGCAGCAGAAACGGCAGTTATCAAATCAAATCAAATCAAATTTATTTGTAGCGCTTTTTACAACGGATGTTGTCACAAAGCAGCTTTACAGAATTTCGGAAAAGACAAAGTTTTAACAGGACTGTAAGAATGTACAGAAACCCCCCAGTGGGCAAGCCAGGGGCAACAGTGGCAAGGAAAAACTCCCTCAGAGCTCAGGAAGAAACCTTGGGAGGAACCAGGCTCACCAGGGGGGACCCGTCCTCCTCTGGTCAAACTACCTACAAGTGATTATACTATTAATATTAATAGCAGTAATATTGGTATTAGGAATAACTAGGAGTCCATGAGAACATCAGTGCAGTTAGATTGGAGGCAGGAGCCTGGAGTGCGTTCTGAAAGAACGAGTGCGTTTACGTTCACTTGATAATCCGATCATTATCAGATTTGGGCAGTTATCTGATTATTGAAGGGATCGTGGAAACAGCACACTCCGGTTTTCCTAGATGGGCTTAAAAGAGAGCTGGATTTTAGCTCAGCAATGCGAACTCTTACTCTGATTTCTTTCGTTTATCTCAGTCTGCGCATGTGCAACAAAGAGAATTTGAATATCCTTCATCTTCTAGATGATGTTTATTCATATTTTCTGCTAAAGTGACGATGTTAAAAAACAAAGCCTGAGGCATGAAGTTGGAGTTTTACGTCACGTCTTCTTCTGTGAGTTTATCGGCTGGTTGCAAAGCAGAAATCCGATTACTGCCCGACTCATGCAGCCCCC
>NC_051213.1:46814668-46859668 GCF_015220715.1 Pygocentrus nattereri | reverse complement strand
AAGTGTGGCAGAACACAGAGGAATACATTCAGGAAATGTTTCATTATTCAAATTTAGCCGTGGGAAACCAGTAGATGCTCATGGAGGACGAGGAACAGGGGCTGCCTCTTCAGATAAGATGATGCCAATAAGGACTCACCATCTCGTAATTCCTGCTAACCCAACACTCAACCAATCAGGAGAAGGTCTTGTCAGAGAAGAGAAGGCCTAAAGATTCATGTGAACTAAAAAATGTCACTTTTATTTAATGGGATCATCATGATTGGGGTATTTGGAGACCCGGTGAACCTAAATGATCAGTTTAGTCTTGATCTTTCAGGCAAACGGTAAACATGTACCCTTTGAATAATGTTGCAATGACCAACAAATGACCAATATATTCCCCATATTTCTCTCCTCTCAATGTAAACTAGGTGGTCCTAATCTTGGACAACGCATCCATAAGCATTTCCCTGACCAATCACAAGGCTGCATCTCTTGCCCCGCCCAATAGGAACAGTTTCAGACTTAGCTAAAGCTACCAAGCTAGACAACCTGTCTGTAGCTGCCTGTCGGCCGTTCATTCATTTATTTGTACACCAACAGTTTCTTCATCCGTTCTTTCAGTCATGCATTGCTTTGTCCATCCGTCCGTCTGCATGTCTGTTCGTCCGTAACTTTTTCATCTCATTTATGTCACATAAAAGCTGGATAAGGAGATAAGTTCTGTAAGGAGGCGGAGCTAGGAGTGTTGGACAGAGAGCTGTCAATCAAGCTGCTTAGTAGCCACACCCATACAGTTCTCAGATCTGATCAACGATCTTTAAGCCATGTTTGTTTTTTTTTGTTTTTATTTATATTTATAGCTTATATTTTTCATTCGAATAAATATTTTACTCTCTGCTCCCTAAGAAAAAGGGTTAAATTCTCAAAATCTCAAGAGAAAATGGTCCAATCAGGACCAATTTTGTTCTCCGTTGTATCTGGGCAGATATAGCCAAGCGAGCCCTCCCATTGGTTAGGACTTCGGGAGCTTAGCTGAAGGCCATAAACCTAAGAGTAACCCTCTCAAATCACATCCAAGACAACAAAAGACTCTTTTCATGATACACGACAAGTTTCACGATATTTTGACACGCATACACAAGTACAGCCACTTTTAAAACTGCCATCAAAACACTGGACACAGTGATTATGCAACACTTCACAGTCAGTGCTACACTAAAACCAATTAAACAGCACTAATTTATGCTCTATTTTTAATGAAACATACCATGGGTCCATGCTTTTTACGTGCTGACAATATCCCAGATATACTCAGAAAATATGGCCTTCACGGTAATAAAATGCATCACAATAACAATAAAATATCATCATACTGACCACCTCTAGTGCCACATGCCATCAGTGCTACAAATGCTATCAATAAGGACACATTGTCACTCATGAGACACGCTAAAGGCCATGAGTTCTATCAGCGCCCCCATGTGGAGAATTCTCAGCCTGCTAAACATGAACGAGTGAGTTACAACCAGATGCATGACATGCTTCACATTATGGATCAATTACGTCCTCTTTGTAATAAAACGTCCTATTGTTCAGTGCTCTTTAGGTACTGACGATATGCTGAGAAAAGCACATGGTGACGCAGTTTATTATATAAATGATAAATAGCATTATAACCACCGCCACTTAACAGTTAAGTAAAGAAAAAGTTGACTCAAGCTAAAAACGACCAAAAAAAAAGGTGAAATTCACTTTCCACACACATCAAAGGTAGAAAAATGCCATTAATGAGGCACAAACAAAGTTTAAAGCAACTATTAATTAACCTTTAAAAATACAATAACATTCTCTAAAAGAAACATCTTTGAAAATCTAGCCTAGAGGGCAGAAAGCTTCCCTTAATTGAAGAATCACCCATAGAGAAAAAAGAACTGCCTGGGAGTGCCAGCAGGCAAAATAAAGGGTGGAGAAAGAGGAAGGACAGAACGATGAATAAAAAAGAAACGAAAAAGTGTGCTGAGGTAAACAGTCCGTTTCCTCCTGACTCCATCTTAGCGAAGGCGCGGTGTGGCAATTTACAGGGTTACACTCCAATAACCCCTCGCAGGAACATGCAAATGGGATTTGTCGAATGTTGCATAGAAAGCAGAATGCAACAGGGAAGGAGGCACTTAAGGGAAGGCGGAAGGTGATGAGAATGAAGCAAAAGAAAATCTGAGCTTGTATTATCCTCTGTTTTATAGTCCATACGTACTTATGGCTTCTTTTATAGTTTCTATATACTATCAGCAGCTCTAGGCCATAAAAATAGAGAGGGGTAGGGATGCGGGTGGCTGCTTGAACGAGGCAAGAAAAAGAGAACGCAGATAAGAACAGCAGCAGAGGTGTGTGATGACGAGGGAGATAGTGGGGAGCAGGGTGACAGAGAGAAAAGATAGATTGCTTGAAGGTGGGGGGCTGGCGAGAGAGCTCCGATTCGAAATGGGAACAAGAGGAAAGGATGGGGAGAGGAGATAGTCATCTAGATTTAGATGAGAGATACGCAGTAGAGAAATCTCCAAACGGAGACAAACCCCTGAGAAGACCAGAGCAGCAGTTCTATGTCTGGTGTGCACAGCGAAAAACAGGCTTTTCCATTTCAAATGCAGCATAACGGAGCTAGTTTGGGGCCTAACTTCAGCAGGGTTATGGTGGATGTTAACTTGAGCAGGCTTTTTTGTTCTAAACGAATGCCTAGATAGTTTGATTAAAGCATCACTAAGCACCCTGCTAGACAAACCAGCATAGATAAGCATGGATGATGACAAGCAATTCCAGCATATGTTGTGTTTTTGATGCTGGTATGCTGGTCAACCAGCATGACGATGTTGGGTGACAAGCTAAATCAGAACCAGACCAGCAAAAACCAGCGTAAACCAACTTCGACCAGCATGAAGTTCACAGTATAAGTTGCGGTTTGGATGCTGGTATTATGGTCAACCTGCTTGACGGTGTTGGGTGACAAGCTAAATCAGCACCCAGACCAGTATAAACAAGCTTCATCATAGGAGCCACATTTTATATGAATTTTACCGTCTTGGTTGTTAATATGACTCAGTATGAGCTTCAACAAAAAATATAAACATAAACACAGACTTACTTTGCTTGCTTTAAGCTTTAGCTCAGATATAGCTGCTTTTTTCGCATCTCCGGCAGGAAACTTTTCCTCTAAAGTAGAACAGTTTCCTGTAAAACGTCTTTTTTACAAGGCTAAAGTCGCTTCTCATTCTCCAGCTTCTTGTTTGAAATTTTCCCATTCAAATTTTCCCGTTCCACCTTCCTCCATTTAAGGTGGAACGGGAGAATTCAGACAAGAAGCTGGTGAACAAGAAACTGACTTATCGTGACTTTTTACTGTTTGACAGTTTCTCGCTGCAGATTAAACATATCAGGGAACCAGCTGGAGTGATTCTAAACACAAGTAAGTTAATTCATCTTTAAATTATCGATGTTCGTTTTAAACCTTTCTCTTTGAATTTTCGTTAGCTACCAGCTAGATGAGATTGTTGTCAGCATTGCTATGGTGCACGCCAACCTTCAGGGTTAAAGGGTGAGTTAACAGGTATAAACTGGCTCCAGACCATTTATTGTTGACCTGTGTTGAAGGATCAGCAGAGCTTTATTTTACTGTAAAGGAGGATTATTTGATTTTTACCTGACTTGCCAGCCAAGCTAATATGTGCACAAGCCCAGCTGTGGTGCGCCTCCGTCAGCCTCGGTCTCAGCCTAGTCAGGTATCAGAATCGGTATCAAAAGGGAGTGGGCAAAAAATAATATCACGATTCTCCCCCCCCTAATTATGCTCAGTTCTTCACAATATGCTCAGAAAAGTGTATCATTACATAATTTATCACAATAAAAATAAAACGCTGTCATATTGCTCACCCCTAGGAACATTTCTAAAATTTCATTCCTAGTTATACCACTCGATGCCATGACAGCTTTTGTCCTACACTAGCTTTAATTGTTGGGACATCAAACATTATGACTGTCATAATTGCAATATGACACCATTCTTCTATTATTAGATAACTGGTCAAATGTCTGCCATTGGTCATTTGCCACCAATTGACATTTTAATGGCATAGTTAAACATTATTTCCAAAAGTTTTCACTCACCCATCCAAATCATTGAATTCAGGTGTTCCACTCACTTCCATGGCCACAGGTGTATAAAGCCGAGCCCCTAGGCCTGCAGACTGCTTCTACAGACATTAGTGAAAGAATGGGTCGCTCTCAGGAGCTCAGAGAATTCCAGCGTGGTACCGTGATCGGACGCCACCTGTGCAACAAGTCCAGTCGTGAAATTTCCTCACTACTAAATATTCCACAGTCCACTGACAGTGGGATTATAACAAAGTGGAAGTGATTGGGAACGACAGCAACTCAGCCACGAAGTGGTCAGCCACGTAAAATGACAGAACGAGGTCAGCGGATGCTGAGGGGCATAGTGAGCAGAGGTCACCAACTTTCTGCAGAGTCAATCGCTACAGACCTCCAAACTTCATGTGGCCTTCAGATCAGCTCAAGAACAGCGTAGAGAGCTTCTTGGAATGGGTTTCCATGGCTGAGCGGCTGCATCCAAGTCTTACATCACCAAGCGGAATGCAAAGCGTGGAATGCAGTGGTGTAAAGCAGCGCCACTGGACTCTAGAGCAGTGGAGACGTGTTCTCTGGAGTGACCAATCACGCTTCTCCATCTGGAAATCTGATGGACGAGTCTGGGTCTGGCGGTTGCCAGGAGACGGTACTTGTCTGACTGCACTGTGCCGAGTGTAAAGTTTGGTGGAGGGGGGATCATGGTGTGGGGTTGTTTTTCAGGAGTTGGGCTCGGCCCCTTAGTTCCAGTGACAGTAACTCTTAAAGCTTCAGCACCAAGAGATTTTGGACAATTTCACACTCCCAACTTTGGAACAGTTTGGGGAGTTTGGCCCCTTCCTGTTCCAACATGACTGCGCACCAGTGCACAAAGCAGGTCCATAAAGACACGGATGAGTGAGTTTGGTGTGGAAGAACTGACTGGCCTGCACAGAGTCCTGACCTCAACCCCATAGAACACCTATGGGATGAATTAGAGTGGAGACTGTGAGCCAGGCCTTCTCGACCAACATCAGTGTCTGACCTCACTAATGTGCTTCTGGAAGAACGGCCAAAAATTCCCATATGACAAGTTGTTATAGCTGCAAAGGGTGGGCCGACATCATATTAAACCCTATGGATTAAGAATGGGATGTCACTCTAGTTCATATGCGTGTGAAGCCAGACAAGCAATATGTATGTGGATGTTACGTAACAGGGTTCCAGCGAAGTGTGAGTTTTTACCTCTGTTTTCCAGTCCTGGCCTCTGAATCTCATACCGTAGTGTCTTGCTTGTCATGCGGCTGATTCGACTCATTAGCTCATTAACACGATCCTCCAAGAGTTTAAGATGAGTAGAGCAGGGGCACAGATTAAAAGAGCCATGATCGAGTGGGACCACTCGTATTCAGGAGAACAAATCAATTGCAGATGATTAGCCAAACTCAGAGCAGGTCCAGTCACACTTACTCTGACCAACTTAAGACCTCATCACTCTGAGAAGTGTCATCTGAACATGACAGACACAGTGTTGAAAAACACCATCTGGAAATACATGCAGAAATATCGCTGCTATAAACGAAAACAAACTGTATTTCCATATTTCCACCTGCTGTTTTTGAAGAGTTCAGCCAGGAGTACGCAATGTTACAACAAAGTATCGCTTGGCAAATAAAAGGGATTTGCAATTTGCATAAAATTAGCATGTATTTATATTAGTGTGATGTTCAATAATAGCAGCTATCAGCTCCAGGTCAATGCATACAGACACAACCCTGATTTTCATCACTGTACACTTCTTTTTTTGATATTTTATCGTATTTTAGAACATAAGAATGTACAATAACAAGGGAAAATTCGCTAATATACAGATATATAACTCAAACGAGAGGACTGAGACATTCACTAATGAATTATGTTGTAATGGGACCAAATGAGCAAGTGTATGGTGTCTACACTGATCAGGCATCACATCATGACCACCTCCTCGTTTCTACCCTCACTGTCCAGTTTATCAGCTCCACTTACTGTATAGCTGCTCTCTGTAGTTCTACAGTTACAGACTGTAGTCCATCTGTTTCTCTGATACTCTGTTACCCTGTTCTTCAGTGGTCAGGAACCCATGGACCCTCACACAGCAGGTACTATTTGGGTGGTGGGTCATTCTCAGCACTGCAGTAACACTGACATGGTGGTGGTGTTAGTGTGTGTTGTGCTGGTACGAGTGGATCAGACACAGCAGTGCTGCCGGAGTTTTCAAACACTGCGTCCACTTACTGTCCACTCTATTAGACGCAGCTGCATAGTTGGTCCACCCTGTAGATGTAAAGCCAGAGATGATTGCTCGCCTCTTGCTGTACAGTATAATCATCCCCTAGTCCTTCATCAGTGGTCACAGGACGCTGCCCACAGGACAGTGTTGGCTGGATACTGATGATTTAGCCTGTTACAGATGGATTACAGAAGTACAGCCTATGTAGTTACAGTAGTTACACGTGTGTATCCTTTTGATACACTGCAGATCAGAAGTCTTATCCAGCAGGATAGTTTACATAACATTACATTGTTTTACATAATTACTGTGGAATAACTGTGTTGCAACACTGTGACCTAATCACACCACATTGATTAAACCATTCTATAATTACACTGTATATTACCTATATAACATCTACACAGGAACTTTCCTGCAGTGCAGTGTTAAAGTTAGACTTTATAATAAGTGGACAGTAGTTGTTATGTAGGCACTATATAATAATAGAGTAGTAATAGAGTAGTAATAGAGTAGTTGCTTTGGGGGGGAATGCAACAGCCATTTAACATAATAAAAGTTCCATGTTAAGATAAGTGGACGTCTACTGTTCCGTCACATAACAGACTGGTTTAAAGCTGAAACTGGTTACAGAGTCACAGCACTAGCAACATAATTGCTGGCTAAATGTTAGGAAAGCCGGCAGATCCAGTGTAAATAATGTCTTAATGTAAGTTTTTACACCTTTTACTGCTGGACTGTCATTCCAGTCTTATTACAAATGTAACTGCATTTATGTTATTACCCTGTGTAATTACATGAAGGACAGGCTGTTACAACTATTAAGATATACTTGTGCAATTACATGAGGCAAAACTGAAGTTGCTACACATATGTAATTACATAAGATGTACTCCTGTAATCTGTCTGTAACAGTGATTAATCATTCATAGTTACATTGTTGTCGCATATGTTGTTGACATGTAACTACACAGTTATTAGAGGCACAAAGTGGGACCAAGATATCTTCTATTGTCCTAAGCTGTTCTACAATACTATTTTCGAAATCATAGACAACACATTCGCCATCATTCTGAAGAACCATTTCACCATGCCGAGAACCATGAGTGTTCACGGTTCTGTACAGAGCCACTGTCTTTACTATAAAACCCTTGAAGAACCATCTTTTTAAGAGTGTGGTTGATTGCCATTTGATTGATGTGTATATATGTATATGAATATACATATACATTCCACACTGAGCCAACTGAGATAACTCTGACCTTTGACTCTATGAGCAGTCCAGTTCGACCATGCTGCAGGAGGCCTAAGAACAGAGAGCTCTTTTCTCCAGTTATGGCTGTTACTCATTTCTCGTTCTTGTTTCTTGTGACTCGACTGTCAGAAATCCTCGCCTTACTGTTCTAATGTGTATTATTACTGCAAAGCTGCTTGCCTCACAGCCCACGTGTCACAATGACTGTCAACAAATAACGTCTGATGCTTGTAGCTACAATAAAGAGCAAAACAAAATGATTCAACTGCACTGAAAATATGTCAGTCTGTTTTTCCTTGTTTTTTTACACCTTTCAATCTGTTGACTGACATACAGGTGGTTTGTTGATCAAAGACAAAAAATAACCAGAGCTCCAGCAGGTTTGCCGGACAGAGAGCTGAACACATTACAGTAAAGTATCATCTAGGCAGCCAGCTAGGCCTCCTCTGACCAATAGGAGAGGCCAGAGAGTCAGGACAGAGTAATTAGGGCTAAGCAGTTGCAGCTGTGGGCACCCTACTCAAGCACTGCTCACACGCTGCTCGCTGCTCAGTCTTGAGTTTTCTCTGCAACGTGCAGGACGCTCAGACCAAGCCAATAATTTTGGTATTTCCCTCGAGTTTCAAGGGGTGGGGGGTGGCTCAAGTTTAACCCAATCACTAACCATTCAGTGGCTTGGTGTGTAACACATTCATCCAGGAGCTCAGTGGTTTGGGGTTTGATCCCTGGTTCCTGTGACTAGTCACTTCCATTATTTTCTTTCGTTTGCTCCCCTTCATTTGACTCCTTTTGAAGCCTTTCTTTCCCAGACCCATTGCTGTTCTAAGTTTGAGTCCATCGCTTATTATCTGCCAGGTGGCTCATCGCTTAGCGCTCCTGAACATGAACAAGGGTCGGGAGGTCAAATCTCATTCAGGGCAAACCTCCTGGTGTATATCAAGTAATCCATTTTCAAGACTATTTTGTTCTGTAAAGGCATCATTTTAACCTTCTAACTTTCAAAAGCGACTTAGCTATACTGTCTCAGTCTTCTTCAAATCATCTAACAGCCAGATGGGTCATTTCAAGATGAATGTCCCCTGGAATACTGACCGTCTCAGGGTGGCTGTGAAATGTCAAGTGTCAGATCCACTCAACCTCCAAAAAGCATTTTTGCAAGGTCAATTATTTTGGTCAAAATAATTATCATGTCAACAACAACCATCGCAAGTTGTGCTTACTACCATATCTGACCATCTGCATTAGAAATTCTCAGAAGGTCTCGGCACAAACTCAGCCTCCCCAGTAATAACACTGTAGTGTCATACCTTAGAGCGACTTGAGTCACTGACTATAAACCTTAGTAAGAGATATTACCCTACATTCACACCAGCAGCGAGGTGATGTGACAAAGCGGCTGGAGGTCTGGCGTTTTCCGGCATCAGGTGGCAGCGCGAACATTGGTGATGTGAAGTGTGTGGAGTTGGCGATGCAGCAAAGTTGAGCAGAGTTGAACTTTATGCAAATAAGGAGCGAAGCATTGTGGTGATTACCAAAAGGAATTGAACATTGAGCAGCATGGTACACTCCTCATCTCCACCACTGTGAAATAGTGCTCTCCATTTTTGGGTTGCTAGATAATTGTTCCCCCACAGGACTCCCACAGAGAAGGCATTATTTGGGTGGTGGGTCATTCTCAGCACTGTTGTGTGGTGTGATATGGTGGCGGTGTGATAGTGCGTGTTGTGCTGGTAGAAGTGGATCAAACACATCAGTGCTGCTGGAGTTTTTAAACACTGTGTCCACTCACTGTCCACTCTATTAGACACCACTAACTCAAGTCAGACACAATAGCTCATCTGCTGCCGCACAGTTTGTGTTGGTCATCTTCTAGTCCTTCATCAGTGGTTTTTGGTTCTCAGTCCAGCAGCGACACTGAGGTATTTAGCTTGCTAGCTTGGTCACCTATTGTAGCGAGTTGGGTTTATATCTTTGCAAAATAGATCAAAGCAAGAAAAGTGGAACGGAGATGAAGGTGAAGAAGCTGAAAGTGCTCAAGAAGTGGACCAGCAGGCCATTCAGAAAATAGCCAAATTCACATTAGGGGTGGGCGATATGGCAAAAATAGTATATCATGATATTTCAAGATTCATTTTCCCGGTACATGATGCGCATCATGATACTTAGTTTTTCTGGGATTTAATAAGTTGGATAAAACAAAATAGAACAGTGCCGCGGTTACGGAACAAGCCCTGTGACCGGAAGGTCACTGGTTCGATCCCCTGAGCCAACAGTATGTGTAACCCTTGAGCAAGGCATTTAACCGCTCCCCAGGGCTCCGCATAGGGCTGCCCACCGCTCCGAACAAGTGTGCTCGCTGCCCCCAGGTGTGTGTTCACATCCACTAGTGTGTATGTGGTGTTTCACCGCACTGCATGGGTTAAATGGGGTCACTTTATCTGAATAATAATGCAATGATTTTTATTCATTCAGTGTTACAAAATGCACTGCACTACATCAAAATGAATAAGTTAAAGAGGCCTAATTATGCTCACTTTGCAATGAAACAGAATTAGTCAGTGTCCTTTAACTACTGACGATATCCACTAAACGCTCAGAGGAGCATATTGTGGCATACAATAATGATGAAATATTATCATACTGCCCACTCCTACCTCGCATGAACATGAGTGCTGACATATAACTACTGCTCTAGGCTATTCTTTCCTGTCAGGAAGCATCACTGGATCCTCCACTAAAAAGTGGGGGGGGTGTCTGGTGAGGGTCCCAAAGGCTTTTTTTTCAAGTAGCCAAAGTTCAGAAATGCCACTGACAAGACTAATTTAGATCTGCCTGACGTCACTGACAGGTTCATTTTTCTCCGTCACTCGTGCAGTTTTCCACCACCACGTTGGGATTCGGTGGTGCAGCGTTAAAGGCCATCAGATGACAAGATTTCTCTCATCGTTGAGCCTGGAGTGACCGTTCCAGTTAGAACCAATACAGTTCTGGAGCGTAGCCACTGTTTTTCAACACTTTGGTCTGGAACGACACCACAAAATGTTTTTGTGCCAGCGTTGAGAGGAAAAGCTGGGCTATCCGGAGGGACTATATGCCGGGCTCCATGCTTCCTGCTTCCACAGCGTCAGCACAGCGAATCCGCTGCGCTTGTTAACGCCGCTAACGGAGAAATAATTCAGCGCAGAGACACACTGATGAAAGGGGGGGGGCGCTAATTAAAGTGCAGACTCGTGAGGTGAGACACCGCCACCTCAAACATTTGCCAACAATTAACTCAGAGTGGCGACCTCGGTTAACGTGCCGTGACAGCTGTCCTGGCTGAGCGTGACGGGAAACGTCAATCGGCACCCGAAAGACGCCGCTGTGGCCACACACACACAGCTGTGTGCAGTCAGACACCAGCGCAGCCACCCCACTCTCCAACCCGCGGGGACAGCCGTCAACGTGTGACACTGAAGAGGACTGGAATGGTAGTGACAGGAGCGGAGGAGGCCGAAGTGCCCGAGCATTCTGAAGGAAGACGAGACAGGCAACGTGTTTACAAACACACTAAATGCTGCAAGACCGAGTTAATGTGGACGAGCTTTTAAAGCGACTGTTGGGCAGAAAAGATTTCCTTTTCATCCCAGACAACCACGACATGCTTGGTTTCTAATGTTTGCTTCATTAGTTACGTGGTGAAGCTGTGAGGCTAATGTAGCCAACAAGTGACGGAAGCTTAAAGCCACCATTTCAGCAAAATGATCAACAATACATGTGATGAGGGGGCGATTGTAGCGCTCAACAACTATGGAAAATCAAGGCCTTTGAAAAATCAACCCCTTTTTTTGCCTTAGAATGTGGAGTCTTGCTTCGTCTTACTTTCCCATTGCTTTTACCATCATTCCATTCGCAGTCACGCTCGAGGGGCCTCCTGGGTCCTGGACTGCAGTCCCCGCACTAATACGGCCTTGGTCCTGGAAGCCCCTCACCCCCCCCTGCACTGCGGAGTTTCATGTTTTTCCTGCTCTTACACACCTGCTTCAGGTCAAGAAGGGCTTGAGATATTAACTACCAGTGAGACTCAGGTGCACAAAACCTTGCAGTGAAGCTGAGTTACAGGACTGGAGATAAGACGGCTCCATCCTGTCCGTGCAGAGAGGCTGCGGACTCCATTAAATCTGTAAAAATTTGGTTTTGACTCCCGACATCTGCCTCCCGGGAGACCGAGGCAGCGCTTTGCACGAGAAAGGCTTCAGAGTCCGCCGGGAGGCCATGTGAAAAGAAGCTCAGCCTGACTTGTGCACAGCACATTAAACCGAACATGTTCCAGTTAACGGGGCGAACGGCTAACACATGGCAGCACCTTGTCTCCGAGCCTCCACCTCGCCCCTCTCTCCCACTGCCTTTCTCGAAAGCAAACACAGCTCATGTTTATGCATGGGATGCCAATGTGGAGCACTTCAAAGGATCGTCCAGTCAGAGGCATTCGTAAATTAGCATTGCCCTGGCCGAGTCCACATGCGCACGCTGAGGCTGTAATACTGTTTTCCCTGTTTACCGCCGTGAAGCTGCTTAACAATGAAACTACTGCCAACCCGGGGCAGCTGCTGCGTACGGCAGAGCGTGGTAATGGCTGTACCTCAGCATTGTGATCAAATGGAAATATACTAGGCAGATGCCGACTAAATGTTCAGAAGATGAGGCTGATTCTACACCTGTGACCTGGACACACAGAGCGCATGGACTAAGATTTAAAATGATCTCGTTTTAAAAGTTATTTTCTAGTTTTATCTTTGAATCCATTGTATATTCTTAAGTTTGACAACAAATATATAAATGAAAACAAAATGCAATGATATGGAAGTAATACAAAGACAACGTATCAAAAGTTGAAACTGAGAAATTTTGTTTTTTTGAAAAATATATGCCCTTTTTGAATTTGATGCCAACAACCCTTTCCAAAAAAGTTGGGACAGGGGCAACAAAAGACTGGTAAAGTTGTGAAATGCTAAAAAAAAACACCTGGTGGTTCATCGGCAACAGGTCAGTATCATAAACATGGGTAGAGAGTCTTTCAGAAGTAGAGATGAGGAGAGCTGCACGATCAACAGTTCAAGAATAATGTTTCTCAACGTAAAATAGCAAGGAACTTTTGCTTTTCATCGTCTACAATACATCATAACATTAGAAGATTCAGAGAATCTGGAGAAATCTGTATGCAAGGGACATGGCCAAAATCACTGCATGGGCTCAGAAACACCTCTGAAAAACCCTGTCTGTGAAAACAGTTCATCAGTGTATCCATAAATGCAAGTTAAATCTCTAAAAAGATGATATAAAATAAATATATACAAAGATCCAGAACATATAAAACAAGATCCAGAAATGCTGCCACCTTCTCTGGGCCTGAGATCATTAAAATGGACTGAGGGGAAGTGGAAAAGTGTCCGAATCAACATTTGAAATTCTTTTTGGAAATCATGGACACATGGACATTATTAAAAAAAATGTTTTCTCATTTTTTAATTATTATCATTACTTTTTATCATTTCATATATTATAACAATACATTTTTTAAAATCCTGAATTTCTGTGTTGGCTTGGCTGCACTGTAAATGAGGGTCACTCTTAATGCACTCTAAGTCTAAAGACAATCTGATTGATTGATTAATTAATTGACTGATACATATACATATACAACATATTCTTATGCAAAGAACCATGTAAGCATGAGATGGTTCTATATAGAACTCATGGTTCTAAACAGAATCATTGCTTTTACAAACAAGCCTATAAAGAGCCGTCCTTTTTTAAAAGTCAATAATCACCCAAAATCTTTTCAGTTAATATATCCCAAAAATTTAGTAAAGACAATGTTTCTATAAAAAAACCACCTGCATGCTTAAATGGTTCTTTGCAGGGTGAAATAGTTCTTCAGATTGATTGAGAATGTGTTGTATATGGTTCTAAATCAAATCTTTTTAAAAGTGGTTCTGTATAGTGCCAAAAAGAGTTCTTCTATTGTTTCCATGTCCAGCTTTGGTGCTATAAAATTCTATCAGTCTGATTAACCATTTCACCAGTTCTAAATGGAATGACTGTCTTTACTAAAGAACCCTTGAAGAACAAACTTTTTTTTAAGCATGTAGAAGTCAATAGTCACCCTAATCTTTAAAAATGATCGACAGTCACTACCAGTTCAGACACTGTAAATTGATGCCATGAGGTTGAGCAGAACCGAATGCCACAATTTCGACCTTTACTGAGTTTTACCTCACAGAAAACCAACCAAGCCAAGTAAACATACAAACCAAACAATCAGATTGGATTTGGCTGAACGGAAAACCAAAGTTCATATCTCCAAACATGTCCAGCAGTGAAAGTGCTGCGGCCAAAAACAAGCAAAAAGCCAAGAAAACCTAGGACTACTTGAAAAAATAAGAAGGCACAATATAGCAAAAAAACATATGTCTCACCCACCTTCTTGGCTTGATGCCAAATATCAAAATGAATCCAAGAACAACGATGAGAAACGAAGAAAAATAGAGCATTATATTCCTTTCAGGCGCCCATCAAACTGTTCCTCCAGCCTTTGTTCTCCTTCACGATGGCTGCCACCCCCCCACACACTCTTTTCCTTACTTGCCCCTATATCCAACTTATAAGTCCCCGTTCCTGTCTAAACAAGAGCTTAACCAAAAAGCAAGTCATAAACATAATACATTGAGAAAGACGTGAGACCCTTTAACAGTAAATTACTCAGACTGTTTAAATAGAACATCTAAATGGAGTGCCTAGGTTACGTGAAGGCCGCACCACAGTATAACTTCTTGCGTGTGAAGGTAAGCGCCTAGGTACTCAACAGGTTCTATTATGTGGCCCAATCATAGCCCCAAAATATTTACAATGCACCTTTAGAGAAGCAACAGCCAGAAAATATCAGGTACATCAGTTCACAGTAGATGTAGCTCACAGTAGATGTGGCTCACAGTAGATGTGGCTCACAGTAGATGTGGCTCTGCATAGTTTGTATTAAGCACAGAGCCAGTATGACAAACACCATATCCATCCACTCACAACAGGCACAGATCAAGCAAAGGTACTGAAGTCAAGCAAAATATGTCCTAAATATATCATTCAATCACACAGTTCAGTCTCAGTTGGAACAATCGGCGGGATTTTGCTCTGTAGGCATGTTTAATAAGCCAGTAGACAGAATGACATGGTCTTGGTGACAAATATTATACTTTCTCAGTTGAAATTCAGTGTTAATTGTATCCAAAATAATGATCGTTGTTGTTAGAAGAAAACCTTGTATCTCCAAAATTGTAACTTTACAGGAGATGGAAAAAACCTACTTTGCTTTTAATGTAAGTCAATGGAACCAGAATTTTTTTCCAAGTAATTTTAGGCTGTTTCTTTTGGTCCATCCATCATAATATTTAAACTGAATATAAAGGGCAATGGGCACTTTCAAATTATGTCAAAAACTGAAAAACGTCAAAAATGGAGATACAAGGTTTTCTTCCAACAGCAGCAATATACAGATTTCCATCTACAGGTAGAGGAACCGAAGGATATAAAACTGTGTTATGACCAACACTAAATGACCTTTCCACTCAAAGCTGAATCAATTTTTTGAATCTTTCCACCTTAAATGCCGCAGCAGCTTCATTCTGGCGCCTCGCAGCGGGAAAATTCGTCAAGAATCTGGGGAATAGGAAGAAAACTCAGCCTCGTCCTTTTCGACGATGTTAACTTATGATAAACAACAACAGATGAGAAACGCTGGTGTCGTTCCTTCCAAACACTGAAGAGAAATCTAAAAACGAAGAATATAAAGAGCCAATAAAGTCACTTCTGTCCCTCTTGCTTGTTCACTCTCTCAAGCTCACTGTGATAAAGCAATAAGCCACGAGAAGCCGTGGGTTACTGTGATTTCACCACGGGAAGGGTGTAGTTAGGCACTTATTCATTTGCTACTTATTAATAATGATAATCGACATAAACGAGTATTCTGCCAAGACATGTAGTTCCTTTAGAGTATGGTAGTGTTGCCATGCAACCATGGACCCCTGAACGAGGAGAACGTTTGGTCGCGCATCACTGTTTGTTGCGGTCATTTGATGATTTTCAGGAGAAGTCTGCAGGGATGTTTTTCCACATCACCAAAGCTCACTCTTAAAAGTTGGTTGCATTTTCTGCTTCTCTCAATCCAATTGATCCCAAACATATCTAATTATATTAACGCTGGTGGTCTGCCAGGTCTCGTCAAGTCCCATCTTTTAACTCCAACACTGCAACTTTGGAAACTTTGCCCTTTCTTTGCACAAGAGGATTCCTTTCACATGGGCTGATCTTCTGGAAAATAAACAGCTCTTAATTAAGTGAACGAACGGTGGTCTCTGAATGTGTCACATCCCTTTCCCTTTCCCCGTGCTAGGAGTTGGTGAAATACCATCATCACTACTGAAATACGATGTGCTTCATTTCCCGTGGGAAGATCTGCAGTGAGGGTCAAGGTGTGGACATAGTTTCCTTCCTCTCAGTGTGCAGTGCACCTACAGGCCTGTCTTGAGGCTTTTCTCCAGACGGCTAATCGATGAGGCTGAGTGCCCCGGGGCAGCCTGGAGACCTGGCCAGACCAGTGCCAGGACTGAGAAACCCAACTTTCTTAATCTGGCCTTGTTAGCCACCTGTCTTCCCTGAGCTCCACACTTCCTCCTCATATCCCACCTAAGACCTACCACATGTCCAGACCTTCTCAACCTCCTCACACTGCGCCAAGAAATACAGAGTAGAGTACTGAGGCTCTTGTGAGGAGAGGAGCTCAAAAAGTACTGAAACAGGCTTTCGCCACATTTTCCACAATGTATGTAGAATTCAAATATATATTTCAGTATTTGTATATTTCAAACTACAGAGCTTAACGATTAACCGATTAATCGTTATCTGCTGAATACAAAAATGTTCAATCAACGGTTTTATTTAATTTCCAATAAATTCCAATAAACTTGAGGACTATTCTTAAAATGTACATGCAAGAGCATGACCTGTTCTAGAAGACCTACTTGCGCACCTAAGAAAGATGGGTTCTATGTAGAATATCTGCATGCTTACATGGTTCTTTGCATGGTGAAGTGGTTCTTCAGATTAACGGAGAACGTGATATATTGTTCTATATAGCACCAAAGCCGTTCTGCTGTTGTTACGATGTCAAGCTTGTAACAAAAGCAGAACCCTTTTTAGTGCTATATAGAACTATTTTGATAAATGCGGTGTATAGAACCATACAAAACACCTTCTCCATTAGTCTGAAGAACCATTTCTCCATGCAAAGAACCATGTAAGCATGAAACGGTTCAACTCAGGACTTAAGGTTCTGAAGAGAACCACTGCCTTTCCTAAATAACCCTTGGGGAAACATATTTCTTAAGTGTGTGGGTGCAATAGTCACCCTAATCTTTTCAGTAAATACATCTCCAAAAATTTGAGCATGCGAATGGTTCTTTGGGTGCTCATGGTTCTAAATAGAACTGTTGTTTTTACTAAAGAACCCTTGAACCCCTCTTTTTTTAAGTGTGTCGATGTTAATAGTCACCCCAATCTTTTTGGTAAATGCATCTCCAAAACTTTTAAGCATGCAGATGGACCTTTGAGTGGTCACGGTTCTAAGTAGAACCACTGCTTTTACTAAAGAACCCTTGAAGAACCAACACTAATGCACTAATTTGTTAGCACTAATGCTACCAGCTAAAACAATAAGCATACAGCCCTGTTAAGCACCAGTTACCATGTTTTTGTATATGGGTAAAAGCCTTAAACAAGGTTGAGATGCTGAGATTAGCTGAAGTCCTTTTCTCCTGTTCATTAACACTTGTGGACATGAATAAGACTATCATAGCAGACCAATGAGAAAAGACACGCACAGGCACTCGTTCCTCCTCGACAGCCTTGTAGCTTTGATGTTTTGCTTTGTTATTAGTTGCGGCCAAGTCACATCTGCATATCCATAAGATTTGTAAATACATATCCCAGTGTGTAGTTGAGGGCAGGGTGCCTGCTGAAAGCTCCCCCCTATAAGAGACCCTCGGCCTGCATTGATTTTGCAGCGTGTGGCTCTAATAGAGATGGATCTCTCTCTCACCGGTACTGAAATGGGAGCCCTACAGGTAGCAGCTGCCTGAGACAGAGCTGGTCACTCACCTTTAATGGGAGATTGATCTTAATTGTAACCCTGGCTGGATGGACCTGCTCCAAACCACCGAACACTAGAAAGAGGCCAAATTGGAAAAGGGGAGTGGCTGACGCATTGGCTCAAAAAGAAACCCAGATCTTCTTCCAGCACTGTCAGGAATAACGCACTCACAAATATATTCTGTAGACAAAAGTATTGGGACATACCTATTGAGTTCAGGTATTTCAGCCACACTCTGGATTCCACACATGTGGAATTTCTGTCCTGCTAGATCTCAACTGGAAGTGTGATGGACGAGTCTCGTTTTGACGATTGCCACCTGCCTAAATGCACTGCACCAACTGTAAAGTTTGGCTGAGGAGGGATAATGCTATGGGGTTGTTTTGTCAGGGGTTGGCCTAGAACCCTTAGTTTCAGTGAAAAGGAATCTTACCACTTCAGCAGACCAAGACATTTTGGACAATTCCATTCATCCCACTTTGTGGGAACAGTTTGGGGAAAGAACCTTTTCGGTTCTAGCATGACTGAGTCCCAGTGCCCAAAGCAAGGTCCATAAAGGCATGACTGGGTGTAACGGTGGGGAGCGATGAGGCGGACGCATGTGCTGAGATAAGTGACTTTAATTAAGGGCAAATCCAGGGTTGTGGTCGATACAGCCCAGTTTCAAATGGCCAATACGGAGAGCAGGAGGGAAAGACATGACAAAATGAACACAGAGGGACAGGTGGAAACACAGGTGGACACAATCAGGGGTGGAGCCATGAAACAAGAGGGCGGGACTGAAAACCCAAACAGAAGCACATGGACAGGACTGGGAAGTAAACAACAAGCACATGGACAGGACTGGGAGAGGTCAATCGTGACACTGGGTGAGTCTGGTGTGGAAGAACTTGATGGACCTCAACCCCATCAAACACCTTTGGGATGAGTTAGAGCCAGACCCTCTCGTCCATCATCAGCGTCTGACCTTGCAAATGCTCTTCTGGATGGAACAAGCAGATATTTCCCACAAACTCACTCCATAATCCTGTAGAAGGTTTCCCAGAAGAGTGGAAGCTGTTATAGCTGCAAAGGGTGACCAACTCCATATTAATGCCTATGGATTTATAATGAGTTGTCATAAAAAGCTCCTGTAGGTGTAGATGTGTAGGTGTGCCAATACTCTGGTCCATATAGTGTATTTTTTAATGAAAAAAGTTGCTTTTCGGTGCTTTTCAGTATGAAATAACAGTGTTTGTTTTACTATTATATGAGAAGCGCTGGGTTCAAAATGTTCCTTTTGTCTCCCTCTTGGACTCAATGCCCTGTGGACGCTACGCCAAGCTGCGCCGAGACGTGAATCCATGAGGCTAAATATCTAATAGATTCTGAATAAATGAGTGAAATGGGCTGTAATGCAAGCTGCCTTCCACACGGCTGGGCCTCTGATGTTCTAAGAGAACAGGTCAATAGCTCAGGATCTGTGTGTCCAGGCTGAAGCACAGCACATTCTTTGATTTTAGCACAGCTTTATGGCCAACGGAGCCTTAATCTCAGTTTAGGCTTATCAGACGAGACCAGACAATGGAGTCTAAGAGCTCTGCGGATGGCAGATTTAAAGAATGTTAATCCTAAAACCCCCCCATGCTTTGATGATGGCTGTAGGATAACAGTGTCACATGACTGTTCTAGAACTTTGAAATCGCTCCAGGTGATGCGATGATCTACCACGTGAGCAGGCGGCACCTTGAGTCTGGCACTTTCCTTGACACTATGCTAGAAGAAGTGCGTACAAAATACAAGCTAGTAACAACAGAAGAACGCTTTCTGGTGCTATGGCATTCTCAATGAATCTGAAGAACCATTTCACCATGCAAAGAACCATTTAAGCATAAAATGGTTCTATGTACACTACATGTTTCTTTAAAAGTTACTTAGTAAAGACAATGGTTCTATATAGAACCATGAACAACCAAAGAACCCTTTGCATGATTACTTTCTTTGCATCAAAGCATCTTCAGATTGATGAAGAGTGTGCCTTTGATGGTTCTACAAGGGACCTTTTTGAAAATGGTTCTGTATCGCACCCAAAATGTTCTTCTTTTGTCAAGCTTCAGAACCCCTTTGGTGGCTATACAGAACCCTTTTCAAAAAAGGTTTTATATACAACCAGCTGTAGCACATCCATGCACATTCTCTATCAATCCAAAGAACTCTTTCATGATGCAAAGAACGCTTTAATCATACAAAGGTTTCTCTGAGTGTTCAAGGTTCTACACAGAACCATCATCTTTAACAAAGGACCCTTGAAGCACCATCTTCTTCTATTGTTACAATGTCAAGGTCGTTACAACAGAATAACCCTTTTTGGTGCTATAACATTCTCCATCGATATGAAGAACCATTTCATCATAAAAAGAACCATTTAAACATGAAGTTATTCTATATACCCTCTTTAAAAAGATGGTTCTTCAAGGGTTCTTTGGTAAAGAACCCTTGGTCCTATATACAACTATGATTTAAGGGTTCTTTGCATCATGACAGGTTTCTTCAGATTGATAGAACTTGCATGAATGTGCCATAGATGGTTCTATGCAGAACCTTTTTGAAATGGGTTCTATATAGCAGCCAAAAGGGTTCCCTGACTGTTACAAGCTTGATATGATGGCAATAATCTCCATCAGTCTGAAGAACACTTTCACGGTGCAAAGAACCGTTGTTCTTTGAGTGTTCATGGTTTTATATAGAACCATTTTCATTACTAAAGGACCCTTAAAGAACCATCTTGTACCAGCAGTACAAAACATGTTCAACGTTTTCAAAAGAACCCAATGTTCCAAAACTAGACGCCTGAAACGCTTTTAAAATGTTCTAAAGCCGCCTCGGCTCCTCCAAGTCTGGAATTGTTGGGTTTTTACAGGTTTTTGACTGACATTTTGATTTCTGAGGGGTCTAAAAAGACTGTCTGAGCGTTTCATTGTAGAACCACTGGCAGCTGATCACTTGAAGAGCGCTCGGAAATGTTCCAATGTTCCAACAACAAAGAACTGCCTAAGAGAGTTTGAGAGGGCTGGCTGGTTGAGGATGAGACTCTGGGTGATGGTGCTTTTCTATGGCACATACACTCACCAAGACGCGTCACCTCTGACTCAGTGAGATCTACTTTGCCCAGACAGCAGGAAATGACACATACAGACTTAGAATGAATCCACAATCGCACCAAGAACTCAAAGCAGAAGAATTCTTGAAGTGAAGTAGCCCAGCATCAACGAACAGCGATAGTCTGACCCTGCGTTCACACCGGCGACACACGCGACAAGGCGGCCAGAGGTCATTTATTGTCAATGACAGCTGACGATTTCCGGCGACAGGAGATGGTGCGAATGTTGGCGACGTGTCAAAGTTGAGCAGATTTTAACTTGCAAATAAGGAGAGAAGCAACGGGATGATTACCAATAGGAACGGCGCACTGAGCAGCGTAGTACACACTTTATCTCCACCACAGCTTCACAGTTTTTGGTTCGTAGATACACTACATTTCCAACAGCATTCGCCCGTCTGGCTTCACACGCATATGAACTTGAGTGACGTCCCATTCTTAATCCATAGGGTTTAATATGATGTCGGCCCACCCTTTGCAGCTATAACAGCTTCAACTTTTCTGGGAAGGCTTTCCACAAGGGTTAGGAGTGTGTTTTTGACCGTTCGTCTAGAAGCGCATTCGTGAGGTCAGACACTGATGTTGGACGAGAAGGCCTGGCTCGCAGTCTCCAACCTAATTCATCCCGAAGGTGTTCTGTCGGATTGAGGTCAGAACTTCAGGAATTGTCCAAAATGCCTTGGTCTGCTGAAGCATTGAGTTCCTCTCACTGGAACTAAGGGGCCGAGCCCAACTCCTGAAAAACAACCCCACACCATGATCCCCCCTCCACCAAACTTTTCATTCGGCACAATGCAGTCAGACAAGTACCGTTCTCCTGGCAACCGCCAAACCCAAACTCGTCCATCGGATTTCCAGACGGAGAAGCGTGATTCGTCACTCCAGAGAACACGTCTCCACTGCTGTAGAGTCCAGTGGCGGCGCTTTACACCACTGCATTCCACGCTTTGCATTGCGTTGGGTGATGTAAGGCTTGGATGCAGCTGCTCGGCCATGGAAACCCATTCCATGAAGCTCTCTACACTGTTCTTGAGCTGATCTGAAGGCCACATGAAGTTTGGAGGTCTGTAGTGATTGAAATTGCAGAAAGTCGGCGACCTCTGCGCACTATTCGCCTCAGCATTCATCATTTTACGTGGCCGACCACTTCGTGGCCGAGTTGCTGTCGTTCCCAATCGCTTCCACTTTGTTATAATCCCACTGACAGTTGACTGTGGAATATTTAGTAGTGAGGAAATTTCACGACTGGACTTGCTGCACAGGTGGCGTCCGATCACGGTACCACGCTGGAATTCACTGAGCTCCTCAGAGCGACCCATTCTTTCACTAATGTCTGTAGAAGCAGTCTGCAGGCCTAGGGGCTCGGCTTTATACACCTGTGGCCATGGAAGTGATTGGAACACCTGAATTCAATGATGAGTGAATACTTTTGGAAATGTAGTGTAGTTCGTCCTCCTACAGGAGGAATAATGGCGGTGGTGCTTCTAGACAGTAATCACAAAGACCAAACACTGTTTTTCTCACATACTAATGGCACAGACACAGGGACTTAATAAAGTTAAGCACACAAGCAATTCCTCACCAGGATTTGTATTTGTAATGGGAACGCATCTGATTTGTGCTTAGCTTCAGTGAAACCATGGCAGTCAATGGTCTGCTGGTGTTTAGAAACGCCCACCAGCGATGAGTGACCAGCAATTCGGGTGCCAAAAGGTGAAAAGTCGCTGGTGTTGTGAATGCAGGGTAAGTGAGTAGTTTTGCTTTCAGAAGTGAAGGGGGCACTAAATGAAGCTGAAGCCCCCTTCCCCACAAAGTTCAATAGGTTCATTAGGCACTACTCAGTTTTGATGGTCACTGAAGTGCTCTCATGTGATGAAGTTCAAGGAAGAGTCCATTATATGAAGGTTTCTTGAACCTTTAAAGGGTTCTTCAGACTCTTTCTCAAACACTAATCTTCAGGGAACCAAAAGTGGTTCTTCTGTGGCAGGGGTGCTCAGTCCTGGTCCTCGAGATCTAACACCTCCAGAGTTTAGCTCCAGCACCCAAAATGGTTCTTCTATTTTTGTCAGGCTTGTAACAGTTGGGTGCTATATAGAACCCATACAAATCTGTCTGTAGCACATTCATGCACATTTTCCATCAATCTGAAGAACCCTTTCATGATGCAAAGAATCATGCAAAGTGTTCGTTGAGTGTTTATGGTTCCATATAGATCCATTTTCTTTACTAAATAACAATTGAAGCACCATCTTCAAGAGTGTGTAACAAAAGAAGAACCCTTTTTGGTGCTGTATAGAACCCTTTTAAAAAAGGTTCTATACAGATCCATCTAGAAGAACCTTTTTGGTGATGTACAGAACCCTTTTTAACAAGGCTCTTTGTAGAACCATCTACATTCTCCATAAATCTGATGAGATGCAAGAAGATGCAAAAAACACTTTAAGCATGCATATGGTTCTTTGAGTATTCATGGTTCTACAAGAAGCCTTTTCTTTACTAAAAAATCCTTGAAGCACCATCTTTTTATCAGTGTGTAACAACAGAAGAACCCTTTGAATGGTATATAGAACCCATCAGAAAGGTTCTATTCAGATTCTACACACATTCTCCATCAATCTCAAGAACCCTTTAATCATTCAAAGGGTTCTTTGAGTGTTTATGGTTCCATACAGAACTAATTCCTTTACTAAATAACCCTTGAAGCTCCATCTTGTTTAAGAGTGTGTAACAATAGAAGAACCCTTTTTGGTGCTGTATAGAACCCTTTTTAACAAGACTATGTAGAACCATCTAAAGCACATTCTCCATAAATCTGAAGAACCCTTTAAGGATGCAAAAAAAACCTTCAATCACACACATGGTTCTTTGAAAGGTTCTATAACAGAACCATGAAGAGCACATTCTCCATCAATCTGAAGAACCCTTTAATCATGCAAAGGTTCCTTTGAGTGTTCATGATTCTATACGGGACCATTTTCTTTGCTAAAGAAGCCTTAAAGCACCATCTTGTTGGGAATGTGTAGCGACAGAAGAACCATTTTTGGTGCTGTATAGAACCTATATAGAACCTTCGACAGCACATTATCAATCTGAATGCCACTTAACAATGCAAAGAACCCTTTAATCATGCAAAGGGTTCTTTGAGTGTTCATGGTTCTATATATAACCATTGTCTTTACTAAAGAACCATTGAAGAACCATCGTTTTTAAAGGGCATAGCTCAGGCAGTTTGCACTGAAGTCCCTGTAGTTACTGAATAATAAGCCTTAGTGTGTAATACGCCTGGGACTGTAAGGGGTTCGGGCCTGTGCATCATCATGTGTGTTCTTAGGTCATACACGTGTGTAATAAACCTGCTGGTGGTTCCTTGCCTTGAAGGGGGTGAAACAGCAGGGCTTTCAGCTGGGCTAAACAGCAGAGGAGAATAGAGTAAACGACTTTGTGGACAAGAGTAGCATCAGCAGTGGCTCAGTAAGCATACTGCATTAAGCTGCATTCAGTGACCATCCGCTGATCCACTGTTTGGACTGAGAACCTCCTGGCTTTAGAGGAAAGCTGCCTTTTCATCTCCACTGGTTAACCGCACTTTGTGGCAGCACCATTTTCATTTCAGCAGAAGCTCAAGCGTGAATACGGACATATCGTCGCCAATCCGAGCAGGCAGACGTGATCTAAGTAATTATCTCAGGTGTGGAATGATATTTCCTGCCTTCTGCTGCGTTTTGGCCAGCGTCAGACAGGCGTGGGTCAAGCCAAATGGTGCTTATTCATACTCCAGCAGCACTACTCCCTTGCAGCCCTGCTCGAATACGTTTAATACTATTCAACCATCACAGATGGCGGGAAACAAGAGGCGAGATAATGGAAATGTTTTTAGGTTTGATTCATTTTTCGAGGTCAAAATTTGTAAACCCAACAAATAACAACCCCTGGGAAGTGACCATAGGCCTGCCCACTTGTACACACCCACTTCTCTGTTAAGATATGACGTTGCACCAGCTGAACGTACACTATATGGACCAAAGTATTGGGACACCTACACTTTACACCAACAGCAGGCTTTATGATGCAAGCATTAATGTGAAGTTGGTCCCCCTTTTGCAGCTCTAACAGCTTCCACTCTTCTGGGAAGCTTTCTACAAGAGTTTGTGAATTGAGAGTGTGGGAATTTTTGTCCATTCGTCCAGAAGAGCATTTGTGAGGTCAGACACTGATCTTGGACGAGAGGGTCTGGCTCACAATCTTCATTCTAGTTCATCCTAAACGTGTTGGATGAGGTTGAGGTCAGGACTCTATGAGGGCCAGTCAAGTTCTTCCACTCCAAACTCAACCAGCTCTGCTTTTATGGGGGCTTCCCCAAACTGCTTTAAAGGGTCTTCCCCAAACTGTTCCCACAAGGTTGGAAGCATAGACTTGTCCAGAATGTCTTGGTCTACTGAAGCATTAAGATTTCCCTGCACTGGAACTAAGGGTTCTAGAACAACCCCTGAAAAACAGCCCCATATCATTATCCCTCCTCAGCCAAACTCTACAGCTGGCGGAGCGCAGTCAGGCAGGTAACGTTCTTCTGGCATTCGCCAAACCCAGACTCGTCTATCAGACTGACCGATAGAGAAACATGACCCATCACTCCACAGAATGCTGGGTCCAGTGGCGGCGCTTTACACCTCTGATAACTTAAACACCATAAAAAAATTCACATGGCTGCTGGATTTGGGAGAAATCTTAACATTAACTTTCCTGTAGAGGTGGGTGATATTTCATAGCTGTAATATCACAATACACGACATCACATTACGACATCACGATATTTATTTTTTTCCAACATCTGGTAAATTGAATAATACAAAGTAGTGTAATTTAATATGAATACAACTATGAATAGAGTGATTTATATTTAACATTTCACATACTGCCCCGCACTAATTCCACTAAAAGAGGACTAATTAGGCAGTCTTTGCAGTGAAACATGCATTTCACAGTATGTTCAAGTACTGACAATATCCATGATATGCTCAAAAAGGCACATAGTTATTGTAGCGCGGAGCCATGACAGAATTCCAGACGCCTTCGGATGGAAGATGGCCAGGTTTAGTGTTAAACCGGTCAACCAAATCCAAACAGGGGCAAAACACCAAGACTAATCAGAGCCCAATCAAGGGGTCAAAACCAATATCCAAAAAACAGCAATGGTACAAAAACAGAAGGCAAAAAGAAGTGGTCAATTACAGAAGCGCAGGGGGTCATAAACGTGGTCAATCCAATAAACATACAAGAGAGAATGCTTAGTAGTGTCAGAGAAATAATACCTCGAAACGACCAAGTCTAAAGCCCGGGCTTTTGTACTCTCGGCTATTACGATTCACAGGTGAAGATATTTTAAAAGTCAGGTGACTGTGAGCACAGGTTGACGTCCGAGGTCACCTGATCTCCCAGCGTATTCTGGGAGTTGGAGCCCGAAAGCAGACTCACATGCATGACAGTGATGTAATTTTATAAAGATAGCGATAAATATAGTCATATTGCCCAGCCCTACTTTCGTGTGTTCAAAGGCAAGTTCAAAAGGAGATTAATTAAGCGCTGCTTTGCAACATCCGTTGCTAATCTGTTACTAAATTTGTTGAAAAGCAATCCCAGTTTGAACCCTGAGCAGCAGAGCAGAATGAGCACTGATCACTGTTTGTGCACTGGTACGCATGTGTCAATGCGGCAATTATGTCATGCATTAAAGGCTCAATGTTGTCACAATGTGCAGGAAACTGATGAGTAATACACATTTAGCTCTCGATAGAAATAAGCCAGTCACAAATATTTCATAATCGCCTCATTGCAACTATTTGAGATCATCATAATTATTTAAGCTGACTGAAATTGCTTATACGGTCATTTTCAACACCAATCAGCCATTAAAGTCCTTGTTTCTACACTCAGTCCATTTTATTAGTTCCACTGACCGTATAGGAGCACTTTGTAGTTCTACAGTTACAGACTGTAGTCCATCTGTTTCACACTTTGTTACCACACTTCAATAGTTTATGGGATTAAAAATGTATCACTTAAAGTATCACTTACAGAGAATGGCGGTGTGGTCAGAGATGGTGTGAGAACTTCCTATATGTGCTGTATATTGTTCCTAACAAACGTGGTCACTCTGACAAACTGCAGTACACCACAGGAAGTGTAGGGGGCGACATAGCATATATTATTTCATTGCATCAAATATGAAGAAACTGAAGACATAATGGTTCAATTAGTCGAATCATTAGATTAATCCATTCTAATTACTTGTTGCAGCTCTAGAACACACAGGCTTTGTTCCCAGGTCTGTTTTCACTGTATATGAGTTCTGTCATAAACCCAGTTTATGATGTCAGACACCTGAGCTCCTCCCGCTAACCACAGCCCGCCAGTAAACAGCAACGGCCCGGCGCCATGGCAACAGAGCAGGCCAACATCAGAGATGTGTATAAAAGCGGCAGCAGCAATGGCTAATGAGTGCACTCAGACCCGGCATGGGTGCCAACGACAGCTTTACGAGCATCAAAAGCGGGAGATGTCAATAGCACACGAATACTGAACGCTGTGTTCGTGTGTGGTTTGGCCACCAGTGACCAGTCTGACCTGAGGGTGTGGAGTGGACGTGGCAAACAGTGGAAGCCCCATCACACGTCTCTATCATTAGTGTCAAAAGCTTTCATCATTCATTAGAGACATTTAAGTCTGTGAATGTGAGACAGAGGGAAATATGAACGTGCTTTCTGGACATTTTGGTCCTAAACCTTCTGTCTGTAGAAGTAATGTAAATATAAATGTAAACATTTCTGCATAATTCAGCCACTAAGATGTAAACAGGGTCACTCAGAGTGGTTTGGTGTGAAATGGTCCATTTCAGCGAAGATTTCTTCACAGTGGTGGTGATAGGAACCAGGGGTCACCATGACTACAACACTAATATAGCCATTTTATTTACCATCCAAAACCACCAGTGAACCTACATGTCATCACAATGTTTATATGTAATGTTGATCATGATACATTTTCTATGTTGCTTTACAACAACTTGCATGTACCCCTCTGCCATAAATGGATTCAAATAAATGGATTAAATACATTTTAAGCCAAAACTTCATCACAAAACTATCACAAAAGTGTCTCAGACATCATTCAGTGAATTCATAACCATTTCATTTAGTAGCTTTTTGTGAGAGAGCTTTCAGAGGTGGATGCTCTGGTTCCTATCAGCACCACTGCGAACAATTCTGAATAAATATAGTAGTTACTGAATATTTCCTAGTTGATACTAAATGGTGACTAGCAGTTACAGAATATTTCCTAGTATATATTGAATATTTCATAGTAGTTAATAAATATTTTCTAGTAGATACTAAATATTTCATAGAAGTTACTAAATATTTCATAGTAGTTACTGAATATTTCATAGAAGTTACTGAATATTTCATAGCAGTTACTGAATATCTCAGAGCTGTTACTGAATATTTCATAGAAGTTACTGAATATTTTATAGGAGATACTAAATATTTCATAGTAGATACTGAATATTTCATAGAAGTTACTGAATATTTTATAGTTGATACTAAATATTTCATAGTAGTTACTGAATATTTCATAGTAGATACTGAATATTTCATAGTAGATACTGAATATTTCATAGTAGATACTGAATACTTCATAGTAGATACTGAATATTTCATAGAAGTTACTGAATATTTTATAGTTGATACTAAATATTTCATAGTAGTTACTGAATATTTCATAGTAGATACTGAATATTTCATAGTAGATACTGAATACTTCATAGTAGATACTGAATATTTCATAGCAGTTACTGAATATTTCATAGTAGATACTGAATATTTCATAGTAGATACTGAATATTTCATAGTAGATACTGAATACTTCATAGTAGATACTGAATATTTCATAGAAGTTACTGAATATTTTATAGTTGATACTAAATATTTCATAGTAGTTACTGAATATTTCATAGTAGATACTGAATATTTCATAGTAGATACTGAATATTTCATAGTAGATACTGAATACTTCATAGTAGATACTGAATATTTCATAGCAGTTACTGAATATTTCATAGTAGATACTGAATATTTCATAGTAGATACAGAATATTTCATAGTAGATACTGAATACTTCATAGTAGATACTGAATATTTCATAGCAGTTACTGAATATTTCATAGTAGATACTGAATATTTCATAGCAGTTACTGAATATTTCATAGTAGATACAGAATATTTCATAGTAGATACTGAATACTTCATAGTAGATACTGAATATTTCA
This sequence comes from Pygocentrus nattereri, assembly GCF_015220715.1. Classification (NCBI taxonomy): domain Eukaryota; kingdom Metazoa; phylum Chordata; class Actinopteri; order Characiformes; family Serrasalmidae; genus Pygocentrus; species Pygocentrus nattereri. The sequence goes on along the minus strand of NC_051213.1, from coordinate 46,830,401 downwards.
TAGCAGTTACTGAATATTTCATAGTAGATACTGAATATTTCATAGCAGTTACTGAATATTTCATAGTAGATACTGAATATTTCATAGTAGATACTGAATACTTCATAGTAGATACTGAATACTCATAGTAGATACTGAATATTTCATAGCAGTTACTGAATATTTCATAGTAGATACTGAATATTTCATAGTAGATACTGAATACTTCATAGTAGATACTGAATATTTCATAGTAGATACAGAATATTTCATAGTAGATACAGAATATTTCATAGTAGATACAGAATATTTCATAGCAGTTACTAAGTATTTCATAGTAGTTACTGAATATTTCATATAAGTTACTAAATATTTCATAGCAGTTACTGAATATTTCATAGCAGTTACTGAATATTTCATAGTAGATACTGAATATTTCATAGTAGATACTGAATATTTCATAGTAGATACTGAATACTTCATAGTAGTTGCTGAATACTTCATAGTAGAAACTGAATATTTCATAGTAGATACTGAATACTTCATAGTAGTTGCTGAATACTTCATATCAGTTACTGAATATTTCATAGTAGATACTGTATAATAAGCCTGGACCTTTAGCACCCATTCCATCCCCACTAATTTTAATGGTGGTACAAAAGCTAATAATAATCTCTCTTCTTAAAACTGTATTCATTCTAATAACCTTACATAAATGCTGACTTTAAAAAAAAAAAGTAAACATCCTGCAGTTACAGCCTCTCTGCAACATAATACTGGTGGAGCCAATTTCACATACATTAAACTAATTAATGACTAATGAAAATATAATTATAATATGACATTTGATGAAATGTGAAATCATTTAAATTTAAAGTGTATTAGTTCTTTTCAGTTATATTCAAATATTTCAACAACTCCACAGTCATAGGGAGCTTGTGCTAAATTTGGTCACCGATATGATGATGGGAAATTTTTATACCAAGCCATCCAGACCCCCACAACAGGCACTCAAGTGCCATAATGCTACGATCACTGTCAGCGAAATAGCGGCGAGGCTCAGTTTTCACATCTGTGAACCTGGCTAGCCTGATTTGAGGGGGAACAGGGTGGGGGGTGTTCTTCACAGCTCAATGGACTGGTTAAGGGCACATCCAGACTGATTGTCAGGTAATGGAGGGAGCTGGAGTGACCCAAATGGCTATAATGTACGCTCTCAGTGTGCTAGCCAGAACCAGAATATTTAAAAAAAAACCTCCTCATGTGTACACAAAGTCAGAGACCACCACAAAGTTATTTAAATTCCAGTTAAACTGGCTATTAAATAATTGTTATTCATTTTTCAGGAGATTTTCTGAAAAGTCAAAGTATGAAAAAAAAAAATTCAGATGGTGAAAAATTAATGACTTGTACTTTACGCTTGTTTTGACTTTAAATAAATGAAGAATGGTGTATGTCGTTTACACCACGAAAAAAAAAATCAAACAAACACATAAATAATATAGTGTGTCTGTTTGAAAAAAAGCCCCATATCTCCAAAACTGTACTGTACTTGAGATATAATGGGAGTTAATGTACCCAGATTTTTTTCCAAGAAATGCTTTTCCAAGCAGTCTTTTCAAATTAGGCAAAAATATCAGAACTGAGTACATATAAGGACACACACACACACACACACACACATATATATAATGTCAAAAACTGAAATACAACAAAAATAGAGATTAGGTTTTGAGCTTAGGTTATAATTCAAGAGCAGTGATATATATACATATTGTTATATATATAATTACAGGTCAGAGAAACAGACTTAATTCTGCTGAGGACTCTTATTCTGAAGGGCAAGGCCAGCCAGTGATTATGCATTAGAATAGGAAGAACTGAGCTTAAGCTGTTAGCCAAAAGAAAAGTCTTGCTTATTGTACAGCGTGGCTGTGGCTGCCTACAGCTATTTAATAAAGCACAATGACTTGTGTATAAGCTGAGCGTCTCCTTTAACAGCAGAAAACACTGTTGTGTTTGTATGTGTATATTTGTGTGTGTGTGTGTGTGTGTGTGTGTGTGTGTGTGTGTGTGTGTGTGTGTGTGTGTCACTGTTCAGTATAAGAAATGTAAGGCAGTAGCAACCAAGGCAGCGAACCTACACACACACACACTCTTCACACATGAGAACACAAACAGATCCCTATCCAGGAATCACCAATCCAACACACCGGAGCTAACTCCCTCTGACAAGCTATCATTTGATTGTAGGATCACACACACACACACACACACACACACACACACACACAAAACAACAAAACACAGCAAGGGTTGTTAGAGCACTGGAGCAGGAAGACAGACAACGTGTCTGACAACACACTCTCACACACCGCCCGGTGGGGAGGTACATGCGGTTTACTTACAGACTGAAGCGAGCGTCGTCAGGATGCCATTGGGTTGTTGTGTTAACCGGCCAATTCGCTTCTCTCGAGAAACGTGGGTGCAGTTCCCGTCGGACGGAGTGGACAGTTGCAGCTGCAGCAGGACCGAGGGGCTTGTTCCAGCTCGGTTTTGAAGGGGAGGGTGAGAAACGGCTGCTTTTCAACTGCAGTGGTGTTGTAATAATCCAGTATGAAGGGGAGGGAGTCGTTAAAAAGAGCCCAAAGAGCACAGCTAAGTGAAATGGCCAGCGCTGCCAGCCCTCGCCGTGGACACAGAAGAGACAGGGGTGCTAATTTTCTACCTCTTTCTCCTCTCTCACTTTCTCTCAGGCCTAACTCGCTCTGCAGAGGTGAGGGGATCGACGTGAAGTTCTCTTCTCCTCTTCTCCTGTTCTCTGGGCCTCCTCCGCGGATGATATCTCTGCCGAGCGGGAAATATTGCGAAAGGCTAATTTGGCTAATTCTCAAGGCGGCACACGTCGACAAACACGCACCTTGTTCACACCCAGTCACCCTCTCACCCACCGACACCCACCCACTCACTCGCCCACTCGCACACACACACACCTAGCACTAGGCCTCAGAGGTTAGCGCTAACGTTTAGCATTTAGCTGCCTCTCCCTGTTAGCCTCTGGCCCCCTCCCTCGCCCATCATTGCAGACGCACTCACGCAAAAGATGTACCGAGATTAACGCGTCCAGGCCGGTCAGCACCGCGTCCCCTATCAGCCTCGCTCGTCGTGTATGACTGGCCTCTCTCTCTACTAGGTGGCCAGGAAATCTGTGTTTGGCTACAATCGTATCCACTCAATCAAAGCAAGGTGGCTGCAGTCCCCAGAAAAGCGACTTAAGACGGTTAAAAACGGCAGGATCCAAGTATCCAGGCCGAGCGAACAAACGGGGCCCAATCCTGGGAGCGTTCCACAGCAAAGCTGCTTTCAGACTTCCAAAAGCCTTTATCTACTTCAAATCCTCCGCAGCGGAGATTCTCACAGCGGCTTCCGCTTTTAGACTCACGCCTCAATCACGGTACAAACCGCGGTCCTTCAGACGAGTTTGAAGGCCTGAAGACAGGGAAGCTCCACTCCGGCTGGCTGCGGTTGGCGTAAGACCTAGAAGTAAACACAGAAAGTCAATAGAAGTGTCAATGACGGTCATAACTGGAAACAACCCTCGTAAAATGTTGACGGCCATTATTAACAGGACATTAAGGAGGACGGTCAACACTTCAGAACTAATTATTGACTTGTAGGGAACGTTCCAGGCAGTAAGGCCGCAGTTTGACACCGTTAAAGGGATGTTTTTCACAGATTTGATAAAGACTTGTGCATAATGCATTGGCATGAGACATCTCAAGCATTTAAATGTGTGAGACAGCAGTTCTCAATGTTTTTTCGTCTAAGCCCCCCTTTGTTGATAGTAAGCTCCACTGCACGCCCTCTCCGCCCCCCATGCATGACTGTTTGGCATTTTTCTATTTGAATAAGCGTTCATAATGTTTATTAATATCCCTTTTTTAAAGGAATACCACTTTTTTATATTAAAATCCAACCAAATCCTTCAAAGACCAAGCTTATTACTAGGTCTTATTATTCAGTAACTACAGGGGCTTCACTGCAAGCTGGCTGAGCTATCCTTAGGTGGAAGTCTATGATAACATTTTGGGCCCACCAACAAGAGGTTAAGAGGTTCGTCAAATGGCAAAATTACAAATATATCAGAAATACAACTTCTGAGATTTTTACGTGGCCCCCTTCATGACCCCTCTGACCCCCCAAGGGGATCATTTGAGAATCGGTGCACTAAAAGCTCCAAAGCTCAAAGGTTGCTATATTAAATAGCTAGAAATGCTGCAAGATGCCTGAAAAACTGTTTTACAGACTGGATGCGGCACAAAAACATATTTTTCTAAATACATTTGTGACGGAGAGGTAGATGCAGGGTGTTCAACCTCAACATCACCACTGTAAAGAAATCGGAGACTCTACCATGCACCTCCCATCTGACCCCTCTGAATGACCGTTTACATCTCAACCACTGATACGTGGAGAAAAATCAGTGGTATTTCTCTTTCATATTAAAGTCCAGTGCAAAGTGTTGAGCTGCATCAGCTCATATGTCTGACAGTAGCCCAACAACAGTGGAGTTAATCACCGCCATCTCATCATCACGCTGCCACCACAAAGCGGCCAGCAACCACAGCCGTGCCAGACCAAACACGTCTTCGTGTGCCCACCGTTAACATCGCGTCATACTGGCACTGTCTTTGTTTGGGCTTTCTTTATAAGGATGGCCGTGTTTAAAGGGGAATGGGATGTAAACAAAGCTGCCCAGTGTGGCTTGGTGTGGAATGCGCAGCTGTGCGGAAACTTGACAAGTCAGAATCGCTCACAGTGGTGGTGATAGGAACCAGACGTCCACCTCCAAAGGCTCCCTCAGAAGTAGTATTTACATTAAACAGTTATAAATACACTGCCTGATGTCTGAGATGCTGTTTTATGGCAACATTTTGGCTTCAAACATAATTTTTAATGCTGGAGAGATACATGCAGGGCAAAACAGTCCCACAGAATTACCTCTATTTTACCATCATTGTTACATTCAAGCACTCAGAAGACTCGTGTACGTTCATTGATGGTTTCGCATAGTAAATGAAATGGTTATATTTGTGTTGTGGACATGATGCTGTCTGGTTCCTATCACCACCACTGTTAAGAAGCCGGTAAGTTTCTCTACAGTGAGCTACTCTGAATGACTGGGCAGAGATTTAGAAAAATTGGTGGGATTCCCCTCCATCACATAGATAAGAACAGGAGTAGCCAGCTCTTTAGATAAGAGGACGTTAGAATGTTATACGGATCATATAAGCCTATTTGAGATTGCTTAACAACTCAATGCAGCGCTAATTGGCGCTCGGGTTTCTCTGTAAGTATCTGTTAGCTACATCAGTCACGGAGCTCCAAAACAAAGAAACTACGAATGTGTCCTGGGCTACATGTGTCGTAAGGGGACACTTGTGCAAATCTGACTGCTTGCCATACTATCCCTTTAATCTGGACCAAGCAAACAGGACCAAACCAGCTTGACCAAACAGACAGAAGGAAGTAAAGGACAGGCCAAGTGATGAAGTCATGATGGGCAGCTATATCCTGCGAGATGAAACAGAAGAAAAGTATGTCGGGGCAGGCCGGCGGGACAGGAGAGAGGGGGCGGGAACGGAGACATTTGTGTCACTCTCATTTATATCACACATCACTCCACACACACACACACACACACACACACACACACACACACTCCGTTCTGTCCTCATCCCTCGCTCCTTCTTTCTTCCGACTGTGCCCTCGTTCCCTTTCAGCCCTCACACTCATCCGCTTTCCGCACACGCACAAAGCCTCAGACGTTTAGGCTTGTCTATGAGTTTAACTACTTCAAGGGGAATTCCACCCATTTTTTCAAAATTTCGAGAAAATTCAGTGACTGAGATGTAAACAGTCATTCAGAGCGGGTGTGGTGTGAAATGGTTCAGATGTCTTTACAGTGGTGGTGAACCACTGGGAACCAGGGGTCGCCATGACAACAACACAAATATATCCATTTTATTTACCGTCCGAAACCACCAGTGAACCCACACGAGTCTTCTGAGTGTTTATATGTGATGCTGATGATGGTCATGAATCTGGGGGAAAAAAAGCTTTTTGGGGGACTATGTTGCCTATTTTTGCATGTGCCCCTCCACCATGAATGAAAAACACCTCTCATGTGTCAGACGTTCATGACCATTTCACGAAATGAGCTCCTGTGAGGAGCTTTTAGAGGTGGACGTCTGGTTCCTATCACCACCACTTCTGACTCCGTTTCTCTAGAACAGAGCAATTCATACCAAACCGCTCTGGATGGGTTTGTTTACATCTGAACCACTTAATTACACAGAATTGGTGGCGTCCCCTTTAAACTCTATGGGTCTGTATGTGGATCCATACTTTAGTTCCTCAGCCCCAGATCTTACACACTAGTTTCATCGTAGTCACTGAATAATTCACAGCATTTACTGGATCATTTATAGTAGCCACTGAATAACAAGCCTCTGATAAAGTAAAGGGTCATCTGGCTCTGAAAACTCTGTGCAACTCTGATAGGGTGAGGTTTAGGACCAGGTTCTGAGTTGAATTTAAGGCTAGTGTGTTTATGTTAGATATAACAGAACCGATTCAATGCAAAGCTCAGTCGCATTTAATAGCTGGTCCTTAGTCAGTAACTCTTATTGCTCTTGCTGTGTTATTGTTTTAGTATCACGTATTGACCAGAGGAGGATGGGGTCCCCGTTTTTGAGTCTTGGTTCCTCTCGACGTTCCGTTCTCTTGCTCTCAGGGAGCTTTCCTTGCCACTCTCGCCCTTGGCTTACTCACCAAGGAGCCGGACTTCGCGTAAAGCTGTTTGGTGATAACAGCAGCTATAAAAAGTGCTATACAAATAAACCTGAACAGAACTTGAACTCAATGTTAGTCTATGAAGCATCAATGCAGTTTAAATGTAAAGTGTTACTGCCTTAAAATGAATAACTGAACAAAAGCCTAGAGCAGAGGTCACTAATAGGCGGAATCTGAATCTGGACCCAGACGCTGTCCTATGCGGACCTGGACCTACAGCCAATAAACCATAACCTAACAAAAGCTCCATTCGTTTGCATTGAAGCCCCTGTAGTTAATGAATAATAAGCCCTAGTGTGTAACATGCCTGGAATTTTGAGAGGTTAATGAATAACGAATATCATCACTGAATACTTCACAGTACTTACTGAATACTTTATAGCAGGTACTGGATAATTTATAGTACTTACTGAACAATTTGTAGCAGTTACTATGAAAAATTCATAGTAGTTACTACATAATTGATAGACTGAATACTGAAGTAAGTGAAGAATTCATAGCAGGTACTGAATCATTTATAGTAGTCCCTGCATATTTTGTACATACTCATAACCGGTAGTAGTTTCTGAGTAATTCAGGTACTAAATCATATCGATATGATTAGTAGATACCGCATAATTAACAATTCACTGTAGTTCGTGAAAAAAATTCACGGTGGTTGTTGAAGAGTTTGTTGTGCTTACTGAATAACTGGTGGTGGTTAATGAAAAACCCACCATAGTTACTGAACAATAAGCCTAGAACTACGTTTTAACAGATTCTAAGAGGAAATATCAGCGACGTTTTACTTCGGACGGTAGATACATCGTTTACATTAAGGTTACATTTAACTGAACATCTACTAAACCGACCATCATTTTCTCTGCCTCTAATCCTAACTCTAAACTTAACCTCAGCCCAAAACCTAAACCCATCCCTCACTCTGGTCGCAGCCCTAACCCTGGTCCAGATTCTAACCCCAACCCCACCGCTGTTAAGAACCAACTGAGTTCCAACAGACAGCTTGATAACAATTAGAACAGCTGTAGATGATCTACAGGGGACCACAGTGGTCTATCCAAACACAGCGAGACCCAAACTTCTTCTTAAGAATGGTTGGCGAATGGAGGGATGATCTAAAACTACGACAATGATGTAGTTATAACACACAGCAATCCCGAACATTCATACCTGATGCTAAACAGTCTAATAGCTGGTGCCGCTTCTCAGCCGGTGAGTTGTTCTTGCAGGAAAGCACGTCAGTTGATTTTGATGAGGCCCTTTCTGTGGGAGTAAGTCATTCAAAGGGTGGCTGAACGTAAACCTGCCATTCAGAAGTTTTACAGCCTTAACCTCAGGGGTCAAATAGGGTCAGAAAGGCTGGACAGACTCTCCGGTTGAGAGAGAGAGCGGGGTGAAAGGAAGAGATACGGGCATGTTGAGATGCTGGGTCAGTTTGAACTCTAACCTCTAAGGGCTCTCCTGAGCATGGGGTTTTAATCACCGGAGTCCCGCTCCCCTCCCCTGGGACTGTTTAGCTGGTGTGAGTGGGCTAAAGCGGGTGTGGGCCGGATCGGGATCGGCGGGAACGTGAGAAAGCGGCCTCCGAGGCAGCGGACGAGCCCTGCCACGTTCTCTTCGCACCACACACTCGCGCATATGCAACAAATGTCATCACGACTGAAGCTTCACTTGAGTGGTCCGCGAGGCCCCGCGTAGCTGTTAGCGGTTAGCGCCACTGTGCGCACACACGCAACAAATGTCAGCGCGACTAAAGCTGCGTCCGATTATCCCTCGCCGGTCAGCGCTATCACGCGCACTCGCCCTCGGCCAAGCAACAGGAAGGGCCCCTGCGTCCGTAAGTGAATGAGCGAGGGATGAGGGGATGAGAGAATTTTAGGAGGGAGAGAGAAAAACAGCCAGATTTCTCTCAAATACATCAGCACTCTGTGACTCAGTGGGGGGGGGAGGGAGGGGAGGAGGAGAGGAGGAGATGGAGAGGAGGAGAAGGGTACCAAAGAGAGAGAGAGAGAGAGAAAAAAGGCAGATGCCAGGGTGAAACGGCAGCAGCAGCAGATGGGAGCTAACAGGAATGGGAAAGAGGCAGAGGTGGGGCGAGAGACATAGAGAAAGAGGGAGAGAGAGAGAGAGAAACTGTGGCTGGAGTGCAGGTTAACACAATCCCCGCTCTGTGGAGCCATTCTGAACACAGTCCGCTTACAGAATACCAATCACACACTGGCGGCACACACACACACACACACACAATTGCATGGCAAGCTCTTTCCTCATAATTCAAACACAAATCGATAAAAAATAATCACACCCTTCTACTCACCACGGGACCCTGTTCATTAACATGAATGACAGTCTAATGGACCTGGCAGGGTGTGCGATGCAGCGCACACAGACACACTCACCGTGAGAAGACGACCCCTGTAATGAGGTGGCGATTCGAAAAAATGACACTCTCCCTCTCCCTCTCTCCTGACCCTTCCTTTTTCTCCCGGGCGCTCTGACGGCCAGTCGCCTTCTCACGCTTCAGCCTGTCCCTCCACTTGCCACACACGTTCTCTCGCCAAACTGCTTCCTTTCGGGTCCCCTACACCGTTCTCCTGCTGTAATTCCACAGCAGGGGCACCGCAAGCTGCATACACTCTCTCACACACTCCAACCCCCTCCCCCCCTCCCTCCCTCTCTCACTCTCTCTCTCCCTTTCTCGCTCACTCTCATTGTATCCCCCATACCTCCTCTCCTGCTTGCGCTCCAATCCAATCAGCTCGCGCTGCCTTTCGTGCTGCGCCCTCCTCCTACAGAAAGAAGGAAAAAATTCTTCCCATTCTCCCTCCTCTCTCCAATCACGCTCCTCTTTTCTAGCCTCGCTCGTTCCTTAAAGACTCAAAGACTCAAAGGCGGACGGAGTCTCCCACTCCCACCCCTCCTACAAGGGCTGCGAGATACAAGTACCAGCATCGCAATCACAGTGCTGCATTCAGAGCTCGTGATGCGCCTTGTCATACCGGTGGACTGGGAAAGTGATTTACCTGCATGACTGACATCATGAACTTGGATCATCAAAGCACCCAAGGAAACGCATCTGGAACCGGGACCGGTGACAGCCAGGGGCCGACACTGCCTACTGTCTGGTGGCCCTGGCCGCAACACGCAGAGCCTGAGGCCTGAGGGGTCACTTGTCTTGAAGATTTGTGCTTTTTTTCAATACAATACAATTCATTTCGATTCAATTCGTGATTGATTTATACAGCCACTGGCACAAAGCAGCTTTACAGAAAATCCGGATCCAATTCCCAAACGTCCCAAAAGGCAACAGTGGAAAGGAAACAATTGCTGAAAGCATGAGGAAGAAACCTTAACACCCATGTGTCAACCACAAGGCCCGCCCCACAATACTATCCGGTCGGCAAAATTATTTAAATTTTTTATTAATATTATTAGTATTCTAGGCCGGAAACGGATGGCGTGACCACTCCAGGTAAGGGGAAAGGTCTTGCCCCAGGCGGAGGAGTTTAAGTATCATGTTCACGAATGATGGGAAGAGGGATCGTGAGATAAGCCACAGGCTGGGACAGGCGGCAGCAGTAATGCGGTCACTGTACCGGACAGTAGTGGTGAAGAGGGAGCCGAGCCATAAGCCTGTTTACCGGTCGGTCTACATCCCGACCCTCATCTGTGGTCATGAGCTGTGGGTAATGACTGAAAGAATGAGATCGCAGACACAAGGGGTAGAAAATGAGCTTACCTCACAGGTTGGCGGGCTACACTCTAGGGTGAGGAGCACGATCATCTAGGAGGAGCTTGGAGTAGAGCAGAGCTCCACATTGGGAGGAGCCAGTTGAGGTGGTTCGGGCATCTGATCAGGATGCCCCCTGGACGTCTCCCGGTGGGTGTTTACACCAGGCACGGGCTACCGGGATGAGACCCCAGGGTCGTCATAGGACCTGCTGGAGGGGTTATATCTCCAAGTTGGCCTGGGAGAAGCTCAGGGTCACCCGGAATGGTCTGGAGGAAGTTGTGGGCTACCGCGACCCTATCTGTGGTTAATGACGACGACGATGATGATGATTATTAATATTAGCCCGTGTCACAATGTGCTGCACTACAGTCCCCAGCATGCACGGCAACATAACGTGTGCTGACTCTCCTACCAACAGTCTATGGGACAGCAGTTACACTTCAGTTCACCACAATTCCACATCGGTCACATCACCAAAATGCATTGCAGCTGCAGTTCAACCAGCATGAACATGACTGCTCAACTTCCTTCTGACGGAGTCTGAGACTACAGAGCCCACAATCCCAACGGGGATCCCGTGACGTCTGACAATATTATGCCGGCCTATCAGCACTCGTAATTACCCGATTACTAAGAGGTGTCACCTGTGTTTATTAATCACGTTCTCTCTAGATAGTTTATAATCCCGGGCTTTACTGTGAGTCAGTGCGAGGCATAGCCTCCTAGTGAACTTACTTTGATCTGATTGTTATTGCTGATTTGTCGACCTTTGCCTGTTTTCTCTCTCTCCGTTTTTGCTTGGCCCTTTGCTCTGTGTTTTTGGAACCTTTTTGCCCGTATTTCGACCACGACTTCTGCCTTGCCCTTTTGCTTTGTTAGCTGGGTGTTATGATCACTATTGTGATCCTTATCCGCCTTTTGGTTTTGACCCATGCTTGTTACTTGACTACGCTTCAGCCTTGTGATAAAACCAGTCTCATCCGTTTTATCCGCACGCATCTGGACTCTGCTGAATGGTTACGGTTTACTACAAGTGTCTGTATTTCACTGTTGACGTTTTTGCATATTGTGAATAAATAATGGCCTCAACATTGATAAAAAATTAAATTAAAACATTTTTTCTCTGGCCCACAGATTTGATGAGATTTTTTAATATGGCCTCTGGACTGGTTGGGTTTGACCCCCCTGTCGTAAGATATGAATAAACAATAAAGATGTGACAATGAACATACCATAGCGCCTGGGCGAAGAAGAACCGGAGGGAAACACTGTGCATGCTGGCAAATGCTCTTTTACTGAACCGGCAGCAAGGGCGAAAGGCTACTCAGCGAGGCCGCAGGGAAGGTCACCAATAGCCACACAACTTCGCTTCAACTGTCCAACTGTCCCAGAGTCCAGCACAATTAAACACAAATAACACAAACACATCGTGAAACCTGGTTACAACATTAATGGCAACAACTGTCCAGTTCTTACCAGGAGTGTGGCACTCCACATGGTCACTTTGCATGGCCACAATTCCCGCAGTCCTATGGCAGAATGGCCAGAGGCGCAACACCACAATACAACAGTGAATATGAAATAAAGGAAAGAGTCTCTCATTGGACAGAAGTATTTAGGTTAACCAATGATAAGCGATGACTACCTACCAGAGCGACAAATGAGAAACAGATCTCTGTACCTGCTGCTCTTACATCATGATGATACATACATGCAGCAGGTCCTCAGTCCAGCAGCGACACTGACGTGCTTAAAAACTCTGGCAGCACTGCTGTGTCTGATCCACTCTCACCAGCGCAACACACACTATCACATCACCACCATGTCAGTGTCACTGCAGTGCTGAGAATGATCCACCACCCAAATAGTACCTGCTCTGTGAGGGTCCATGGGGGTCCTGACCACTGAAGAACAGGGTAACAGAGTATCAGAGGAACAGATGGACTACAGTCTAGAGCTGGGCGATATGGCCAAAAATGTTATCACGAAAAACTAATTTGATATCGTTCGATATCGATACAAACCGTGATGAATGTCAAATCACACTGGTGAGCTGGTTTTACCAGCTGCAGAAGCTCGGCCGCAGTTTTTGTAATAGTCATAATTTAAGAAATAAACGAGATCATTTTAGCCGTCTGGTGCCGAGCGCTCGGCTGTCCCGTTACAAACGCTAAACAAGTGGCCAAAAACAGCGCCAAACCGTTTAGTTTCTCAACCACGTCGACTTAGTATGAACAGCGAACGTTAGCTGGCTCGGTAGGTCAGTGATGGATCACACCGCCTTACTATCCTCACTCCTACCACATCCCTGCCAGAGCACATCACAGTATCCAGACACCAGCTGGCAGACGACTGGATTTCCCTGTAGAAGTTTAAGGGCGAACCTCAATAAAGCAACACCAGACAAACAGAGTCAGACTTTCAGGAACGTTTAAACTGAAACCGGTGCTTTTGTGTTGTGTTTGATCTACAGTGTCATCAATTCGTCGTGTTGTGTGCTGCTTCAAGTTAGCCAGCTGCTAAAAACAGCTAGCCTGGAAAGACAGCGTTCTCCCGCTCTCCAAAGCCTCACACCTTCCTCAGTTCACTCTCGTTTAAATCAGGGCTGTAACTGACATGAACCCCCTTCTTTCTTTCACTTTCGCTGCTTTGGAGTGCACTAATACTTCAATATTACTGTTTGACGGCGCTGTAGCTGTGAGGATTGTGATTGTGTTTTAACGCTACTAAAGCTTGTTAGGACGTACAGAAAAGTGAGGTCACTGAAGGTCAGTACAGCTACGCCACTTATCTCGTCACTCGCACTTGGTCACAGAATAGATCGTCGGTCGCTCCACTCAATCATGTGTAACTCCACGTTTCAGACGTTGTTAAAGTACATTTGGCGGCCCTTTTTCACTTGTCGCCTTCTCTAATCATGCTGAAAAACTCCTGGCGACTACTACTACTACTACAGTCTATAACTGTGGAACTACAACATGCTCCTTTATGGTCAGTGGAGCTGATAAGATGGACAGTGAGTGCACACGCAATGTTTTTAATGTTATGGCTGAGCAGTATATACAGTATATACTGGTACTGACTGGTGTATGTTTTAATAATTAGCATTAAAACACAACAGTAAAGAGGTTGCTGAAAAAGAAACCTTGTTTGCAGATTTATTGTGTTGCAATAATGAAAAGTTGGCAACGGTTAGTAAAAATCTATTTCAAATAAATTAAATAAAGTAGTTCCAGTAGTGCCACATTAATGAGAATAACTCATATATTACAAATATGTCTCTATAATTCTGAGCACAACTTTTTAGCCACAGGATTCATCGGATTGGTGGTCCAAACGGCCAGCGCAAATGTTTCTATCCGTCTATCTCTGCTCACAGCGCACAGCAAGAACCATTCTGCTAGGCTGGTGGTCTATTGTGGTATTATAGTTTTCTGTGATACCAGCATTGGAAAGGTCAGTATCACAATAATGGTCAGCAATGGTCAGTACACTATGCAGGCCTATCTCCTACTCTCAGTGGTGATATGCATTGAAATAGGTGAAGGGGAAAAATCTCAGGCTTTGATCCAAAAGCAAAATCACACATGCGCATAATTAACATACCACAACATTCTGTTTACATCAACGAGTGTGACATTGACATTTGCATGGTTCTTTGAATGGCGAAGTGGTTCTTCAGACTGGCGGAGAATGTGCTGTAGGTGGTTCTGCTACTGTTAAGATGTCAAGCTTGTACCAATAGCAGATGCTTTTTTCAAAAAGGTTCTATATAGAACCAGAGCCGGTTTATGAGGAGCCAGGCCCCTTCCTATTTCCCCTGTTATATCAAAAAGCAGCAGAGTGCCAACGAGGCCTAAACAAATGGGGTTAAATGGAGCTCAACAGCTTAAAACGACAAGTTAAAATAGGTTCTAATCACTCGCCCAGAACTTTCCTTTAGTTTTAGAAAGTAGAAGGATGTATTTCACTAAAAAAAAAAAAAAAAAGCAAAGAAAACTCACCTGTATGTACCAGGATGCTAATGTTAGTGGTACTGAGTGCTGATTGGCTAATCGCGCTCATTGCTATTTCAAACACCTATAACTCAAGTTTAAAAGCTCTTAAAAATGCAACATCCGTGTTGAAATGTTTTATGCTTTTCTGAGTGTATTGTTTAACATTAAAAATGTTTAAGCATTTATAAACTGATTTTGCAGACGTTTTTCGTTTTTCATCTTAACCTGATCATTTCGGACTCGCTCGGGAGCGCCCTCTAGCGTTTGAGAAACCTGGAAGACATTGCAGTGTGGCGACTCTCCTCTCAACAAGTTACAATGTAAGGTCTTCGCGTTTCTCAAAAGCTAGGGGGCGCTCCCGGCTGAGTCCAAAACGAATGGGTTGCTATGGAGCATTTGAGCAAAATCACAGCTCATAAATGCAACTATTTCCTGACCATAGAACAGCATAAAACATTTTAACACCGCTGTTATATTTTAAGAGCTTTTAAACTCGAGTTATAGGAGTTTAAGACCGCGCCCGTGGCGTCAATGAGCGTGAACAGCCAATGAGCTGCTCCGCTCGCCAATCAATCATCACGCTCTAGCAGTAAAGCCCTTTAGGAAGGAAAAAGACAATATATCCGTGAGTTTTCTTTGGTTTTTTAGTGAAATACATTCTTCTGCTTTCTAAAATGAAAGGAATGTCCAGGCGAGTGATTAGAAACTATTTAAGCTTCGTTTTTAGCCGTTGAGCTCCATTCACTCCCATTCACTCCCATTCAGCAGTCCTGTATTTGATGGAACGGGAGGAACAGGGAGTGGCCAGACGCCTCATTAACCAGCGCTGGTAGATCTCCTCTCTACAAGTTCTCTGGTAAAACCGTGATAAAATAGCATTAACGCGGCCTCGAGTGGCTTATTGCTTGTAATAAAGTGTGGCAACATAAAATATGTCAAAATACAGGACATTATTTAAGTTATTATTAAGAATAATCAACATAAACAAGTATTCCACCAAGAAATGTCACCTAGCTAACCTACCTCCTGTAGAGTATGGTGTGGTTGCCAAGCAACCACTGGCCGTTAAACGAGGTGAAGAACGTTCGCTGTGTATTTTATTGCGTATTTTATGACCTTTTTAACTTTTTTATTGTATAATAATCAATATATATGATAACACAACTGT